>NC_056741.1:134463973-134616473 GCF_019279795.1 Protopterus annectens
TATGGTTAGTTGCACCTGGATGGTTTCAAGCTTCATGCGTTGCCACCAACCTGGAGGTGTGAGTATCCTTTATGAATATGGATACACCCTCCTTTTGTGGAGTGGTCCGGGTTTTGGGGCGGAACGCATGATATGAGGTAAAACCTAATAGTGCCGGGGTGCTCTCAGGAGCCTTGAACCAGGTTTCAGTTACAGCACAGACATCGATGTTCTCCATACTGAGAAGGGCCTCGAGTGCGTGCATTTTGAGATTTAGACTTCTGGCATTGAGCAGCATTACCCTCAATTTCTTCCCATTTTTGTTTTCTAGGGTGGTAGGTTTAGAATTTGAGCCTTGCCTAAAAAGGCACTATGGGGGTGGCAAGAGCCTTAGCCAATATCCGGAATCCCAGGGTGACAGGTGCAAGCCGTCCCTTGCGAAGCAGCGTGGCTTGTCAAGCATGTCATCCCAGGCAGACAGACACTGGATCCCCTTTGAATGACACCAGACATTAAGCCAATTGTTAAAGCTGATCATCTTGTCTCTATATTGTGGCATCATTCTTGGTGAAGGAAGGATACTGCTCAGGGTTAGGGTCATACCTGCCTGGGCTACATAATCAGAGAGCTCCTCTATGTCTCTTTTCATGTAGTCCAGGGAGGAACGTCTCAGGTCGCTCACACCAGCATGGACAATGACTGTGTCATATTTGTACTTGCCGTGGAGTGACCGAGTGCTTGTGTTATGTGGCGGATTCTAGCCCGATAGGCAGCTTACTGTGACCCTCTCCTTGTTCAGCCTGGTGAGTGGGACGCCAGTGTGTCTGACTATGGAGTCACCTATGACAAGTATGTTTGCTGTTGTATTTGGCCTTAAGGGCTGTGACTGCTTTGCACACTGCTTTTGTGGTTTATGTGTTGCTTGTGGGGTGTCTTGAGGTAGCAGTTGTTTGGGTGTCTGCTTTGGAGGCGTCTGGTGTTGAGGTAAATTTGTACTCAGAGCCTCCGAGTATGTCTTTGTGTGTTTATGTGTTTGATTCAGTGGAGTGGTAGCATTATGTGAGGCTGGTTTTGTGGTGTGTGTAGTTGCCTTCTCCTCCTGTCTGGTCTTGCCAGTCCTGAGTTGAGAGAGCTCAGCCTCCAGTTTGGCTAAATAGCTGCATCTCGCAAGTATTTGTGTTATGTGGGAGGAGGAGAGGGTTGTCTGTGTACATGAGGCAGTTATAACATTGCCTCAAGATTCCTAGATTCACCAGCTGGACCGGAGAGGAGATTGACAACTGACCTTTGGACATGCTAGAATAATATTGGGAAATCCTTAATTGAAAACAAGGGCCAGTGGGGAGTGAGGGTGTAGTGCTTTTAATTTTTAGTGCTGACTTATATAATTGCTTTAGTGAGCAAGTGCCAGGTAGCTTGAGTGCAATGTGTTACAAGTAACTAAATGCAAAACGACAAACAGTAACTTTCTTTCAAGTGAAACAAGGAAATAAGTACAGTAAGCAATGCAGATATCACTAGTGATCCACAGAAGCTGAGAAGTTGTATTAGGTGGAATTAGCTTCCAGGAAATAACAAGCAAACAAACAACAAGCATATAAACAAAGCTAGATTCAGTAGGCCTGGATCTAGTCTATGCTAGAGCAAACAAGGTGAACCAATTTCAGTAAGATACAGTTCAAATATTCAGGCACTATAAACCTTTAACCAGAAAATTCCCAGCTCAGAAGGGCAGAGTCCAGCCTCTTCTCCCACAAGAGTGCAGACCACGAACCTTCTTAATGTAAAATAACTGGCCTGAAGTCCAAGTGCCTAAACCAGAACTAATACACTTGGACACTGGGCTCTCAATCAGCAGTTCCCAACTTAGAAGGATGAAAGCTACCTGTCCTGCCACCACAGTGCTTGCCACAAACCTTCCTAATGTAAAACAACTGGTCTGAAGCCCAAGTGCTTAATCCAAAAGACTTGAATGATAGCTACACTTTAATCAAGTTACAACCAAGCAGTAATAAATACCATTGAATACTTTAGAGAATGTCTGGATTAGTGCTCAAGTTACACAAACAAAGCTAGATCCAGCAGGCCCGAATCCAGTCTATGCCACAGCAAACAAGGCGCACCAACTTCAGTAAGAAACAGTTCAGATATGCATGCACTATAAGCCTTTAACCAGAAATTCCCAGCTCAGAAGGGCAGAGTCCAGCCTCTCCTCCCACAAGAGTGCAGACCACGAACCCTCTTAATGTAAAATAACTGGCTTGAAAGCCCAAGTACTTAAACCAGAATTAATACACTTTTAGAATAACAGACACTGAGCCCTCAATCAGCAGTTCTCAACCTAGAAGGATGTAAGCTACCTGTTCTGCCACAACAGTGCAGACCACAAACCCTCTCAGTGCAAAACAACTAACTGGTCCGAAGCCCAAGTGTTTAAACCAAAAGGCTTAGAATGAGTTACACCAAGCAGTAATAAATACAATTGAGTATTTTAAGATGATGCAAAAGTAAAAAGAAGTAGGTAGAACACAAGTACAGTAAAAGCAGATGAAATTTTTTTTTTTTTTTTTTTCTGAACAAGTGCTGAGATCAAAGAAACAGATTAGAGTGCTGAAACTAGAAAACTGGCTAGTTACAAGAAAAAAACAAGCTAGAAGGCTTCCCTCAAACACAGAAGGGCTTGGGGGCTCAGAAGCCTACAAATAGTCTGTACCACTTAACAAGAAAGGCAGGAAATAAGCTTAATTTTTTTTTTTCTATTTCCCAGATGCTCTCTTTGTACACAGTAGGAGTGCCTGAAATCAGAATATGATCTCACTGCACTCAGTTGAGTGAGCAAATGAGATGGGCCCAGAGGCAGGCTGAGGGGCGGGCAGTTTCAATGCCACTAAGATTAACACCAAAACAAAAACCGGGTGGGTGGGAATAAACTGAAGAGCAGAATAACCAGTTAAAAATTCCTTCAACACTCCTTCATACACAGTTTAAATCAATTTAAATACTGTATTTTTTAAAATAAAAAGTGCAGAAATAGGTACTTAAATTCTCTTATACGTCCAGTTGAATATAACCAAGTTCTTAGCTTGCCAAGCTGAAGTTTTAAAGCAGGAATTATTTCACATGCACCAGTTTAAATATGCAAGGACAGGAAATCAAAGCATGTGGCTACCCCCACACCTGTAATTACTAGCAAATAACAAAATTCAGCCAACACTAGCTTTTAGTTCAAGTTACTGAAGAGCAGAATAACCAGTTAAAAATTCCTTCAACACTCCTTCATACACAGTTTAAATCAATTTAAATACTGTATTTTTAAAATAAAAAGTGCAGAAATAGGTACTTAAATTCTCTTATACGTCCAGTTGAATATAACCAAGTTCTTAGCTTGCCAAGCTGAAGTTTTAAAGCAGGAATTATTTCACATGCACCAGTTTAAATATGCAAGGACAGGAAATCAAAGCATGTGGCTACCCCCACACCTGTAATTACTAGCAAATAACAAAATTCAGCCAACACTAGCTTTTAGTTCAAGTTACTGAAGAGCAGAATAACCAGTTAAAAATTCCTTCAACACTCCTTCATACACAGTTTAAATCAATTTAAATACTGTATTTTTAAAATAAAAAGTGCAGAAATAGGTACTTAAATTCTCTTATACGTCCAGTTGAATATAACCAAGTTCTTAGCTTGCCAAGCTGAAGTTTTAAAGCAGGAATTATTTCACATGCACCAGTTTAAATATGCAAGGACAGGAAATCAAAGCATGTGGCTACCCCACACCTGTAATTACTAGCAAATAACAAAATTCAGCCAACACTAGCTTTTAGTTCAAGTTACTGAAGAGCAGAATAACCAGTTAAAAATTCCTTCAACACTCCTTCATACACAGTTTAAATCAATTTAAATACTGTATTTTTTAAAATAAAAAGTGCAGAAATAGGTACTTAAATTCTCTTATACGTCCAGTTGAATATAACCAAGTTCTTAGCTTGCCAAGCTGAAGTTTTAAAGCAGGAATTATTTCACATGCACCAGTTTAAATATGCAAGGACAGGAAATCAAAGCATGTGGCTACCCCACACCTGTAATTACTAGCAAATAACAAAATTCAGCCAACACTAGCTTTTAGTTCAAGTTACTGAAGAGCAGAATAACCAGTTAAAAATTCCTTCAACACTCCTTCATACACAGTTTAAATCAATTTAAATACTGTATTTTTAAAATAAAAAGTGCAGAAATAGGTACTTAAATTCTCTTATACGTCCAGTTGAATATAACCAAGTTCTTAGCTTGCCAAGCTGAAGTTTTAAAGCAGGAATTATTTCACATGCACCAGTTTAAATATGCAAGGACAGGAAATCAAAGCATGAGGCTACCCCACACCTGTAATTACTAGCAAATAACAAAATTCAGCCAACACTAGCTTTTAGTTCAAGTTACTGAAGAGCAGAATAACCAGTTAAAAATTCCTTCAACACTCCTTCATACACAGTTTAAATCAATTTAAATACTGTATTTTTTAAAATAAAAAGTGCAGAAATAGGTACTTAAATTCTCTTATACGTCCAGTTGAATATAACCAAGTTCTTAGCTTGCCAAGCTGAAGTTTTAAAGCAGGAATTATTTCACATGCACCAGTTTAAATATGCAAGGACAGGAAATCAAAGCATGTGGCTACCCCACACCTGTAATTACTAGCAAATAACAAAATTCAGCCAACACTAGCTTTTAGTTCAAGTTACTGAAGAGCAGAATAACCAGTTAAAAATTCCTTCAACACTCCTTCATACACAGTTTAAATCAATTTAAATACTGTATTTATAAAATAAAAAGTGCAGAAATAGGTACTTAAATTCTCTTATACGTCCAGTTGAATATAACCAAGTTCTTAGCTTGCCAAGCTGAAGTTTTAAAGCAGGAATTATTTCACATGCACCAGTTTAAATATGCAAGGACAGGAAATCAAAGCATGTGGCTACCCCCACACCTGTAATTACTAGCAAATAACAAAATTCAGCCAACACTAGCTTTTAGTTCAAGTTACTGAAGAGCAGAATAACCAGTTAAAAATTCCTTCAACACTCCTTCATACACAGTTTAAATCAATTTAAATACTGTATTTTTAAAATAAAAAGTGCAGAAATAGGTACTTAAATTCTCTTATACGTCCAGTTGAATATAACCAAGTTCTTAGCTTGCCAAGCTGAAGTTTTAAAGCAGGAATTATTTCACATGCACCAGTTTAAATATGCAAGGACAGGAAATCAAAGCATGAGGCTACCCCCACACCTGTAATTACTAGCAAATAACAAAATTCAGCCAACACTAGCTTTTAGTTCAAGTTACTGAAGAGCAGAATAACCAGTTAAAAATTCCTTCAACACTCCTTCATACACAGTTTAAATCAATTTAAATACTGTATTTTTAAAAATAAAAAGTGCAGAAATAGGTACTTAAATTCTCTTATACGTCCAGTTGAATATAACCAAGTTCTTAGCTTGCCAAGCTGAAGTTTTAAAGCAGGAATTATTTCACATGCACCAGTTTAAATATGCAAGGACAGGAAATCAAAGCATGTGGCTACCCCCACACCTGTAATTACTAGCAAATAACAAAATTCAGCCAACACTAGCTTTTAGTTCAAGTTACTGAAGAGCAGAATAACCAGTTAAAAATTCCTTCAACACTCCTTCATACACAGTTTAAATCAATTTAAATACTGTATTTTTTAAAATAAAAGTGCAGAAATAGGTACTTAAATTCTCTTATACGTCCAGTTGAATATAACCAAGTTCTTAGCTTGCCAAGCTGAAGTTTTAAAGCAGGAATTATTTCACATGCACCAGTTTAAATATGCAAGGACAGGAAATCAAAGCATGTGGCTACCCCCACACCTGTAATTACTAGCAAATAACAAAATTCAGCCAACACTAGCTTTTAGTTCAAGTTACTGAAGAGCAGAATAACCAGTTAAAAATTCCTTCAACACTCCTTCATACACAGTTTAAATCAATTTAAATACTGTATTTTTTAAAATAAAAAGTGCAGAAATAGGTACTTAAATTCTCTTATACGTCCAGTTGAATATAACCAAGTTCTTAGCTTGCCAAGCTGAAGTTTTAAAGCCTATACATATATATATATATATATATATATATATATATATATATATATATATATATAGATAGATAGATAGATACATGTATATGTGTGTGTGAATATATATATATGTATGTATATATATGTATATATATATATATATATATATATATATATATATATATATATATATAAAATAAAACACACACACACATATAAAGTTTTATTTTGCATTACTTTTTTCATTATTTATCATTTCCATTTTCACTCACGCAGCTGTGCAATCTTCAGGTATGATGCACTTTTGTATTTTACACCAGTGGTCCACTTCTTGTCTTTATTATTCTATTTGCTTTTACTCCCCTCCCCTTTAAAAAAGGTATCAGCTTATCACCTCCTGTCATCCTTCCTTTTCTTTTTCTCTGAACTCTCTCATTTTCTTTCGATTTAGATTCGCCATACAATATCTAGAAATCTTCTGTCCAGATTCACTTTATGGTACTTGTCCCTTATTTTCCAATTTCAGGATATTAAACTATTCACCTTTATTGCCATTAATCTTATCACTTGCATTTCTTTTCCCTGCCAGTCCGCCACCACTTTTGTCTCTATATCCCATGTAGAAAATTCTGAGGAGTTTTGTCCTTCTTTTCCATATAATCTCTTACAGATTTCTAAAGCCTCTATCTAGATCTTTTGTGCCAAGGTACACTCCACGGATATCATTTTTGTACCTATGTCTTTTGTCATATGTTTCCAGAACCTTGAGTTTGTATTCCATTGTTTATTATACAATCTTCTTGGTGCAAGATGCAATCTGTGCAACACTGATAGTATCTGATTTTCCACTCCCATGTGTTTTCTGTATCCCTGATGTTATTTTTGCTGACTTGTTGCTATTCACCTTCCTCAGTCTACCACCCATCTTCCTTCTTCCATCCTTTCCATTTGTCTTTCTTTGTGTTTCCTCCAATTTCTCCCTCATTTTCATAAATCATTCTGTTTTTACATTCCCCCTGTTTTTCCAGTTTCTCACATGGGATGTTTCATTTCCTTCTTGTCTGTCTTTGCTTATCTGAGGTTTTTGCTTCATTTCTCTTCTCACAGTCATTTTTCTGTCAGTCTGGTGTATGTACACCATTCATTGCATGTTAATCCACATTTGTGTATTAATTCTCCTAGGATTTTGAATGTTATGTGTCTTCCTGCCCTTTGTTTATTATCTCCCATTTTTCTTCTTATCGCTTTTTCCTTCTGTTTTTCTACTTGCTTTGTCCTTATGAAAGTCCTCCTGTCCTGTTTATTTCTTTCGCTTGTCACCATGTCATGTTATTCCATCTGTTTAGTGCCTCCTCATTCATTCTTTTGTATTTTCCACCCTCCTAATTGCCTTCTCTTTGCTTGTCTTTTGTTCTCCCAATTACTTTCTGACCTCTACTGAAAAAGGGCTTGTGCCCAGTCAGACTTTCCCTGCCAACAAGCATTAAATAGATAAATAAATACATACATAAATAAATAAATTAGTAGGTTAAATACTAAGACCTATGGGGGCATTTGTGGGAGTTGGCAGCTCTCACTTTTTTAAACAGTCACAGCATGTTTTTTGAGACCCTTCAAATTCCTGTAATGTTAGTAGTTTGGTCTTCACTGGATCCATTGGCAGGTTTCTTACTACATGCTCTATAAATGGGACAATTGTCATTCTAATCACACTAATTTTACCTAATTGTGAGTATGTTTTATGGCCTCCCATCTCCAATATTCCCTGTATTTTCTCTCTCTACCCTATTTCCAGAGTTTGTTTTGTCACTTCATGTGTGTCCTACATATACTCTCAGATATTTGAGGTATTACCTCTCCCAAATGTGTCCTATTCCTCCCTATACTCTTCCCTCTCCCTAGCCTGATAACCTCTGTCTTTTTCTAGTTGCATCTAAGCCTTGAGGCCCTTTCAAAACTTGCAAAATTGGTATTATTTCATAGGTTAGAAATAAACTAACTGCCCGTGCGAGCCATTTTAAGCCTAGCCAATTATCCCTTGTGTGACTCAAACCTTGCACCTTGTGTTTGTAATGCAAACACCTTAACAATTAGGCCACCTCAACATTCACCAACATAAGCATGCAGTCACTTATGCACATTAGGAATCCTAACTGTAATCCTGCTCTTCCCTCCAGTTGTACTAATTTTTACTTACTTCAAGTGACTAGTGTGAGAGACCTTGGGAGAAAAGGTGCCCCTCTCTCGTCCACCACCCTACCTTTAGTGCCTTGGAAACTCCTCTATTTACCATTACCATTACCTTTATTTTATGGCTCATTTAAAAATTTATTTTATTAGAGCATAACATTTTTTACATTTCTCTTTTTTCTAGTATCTCACAATAGAATTTCCATCTTACTGTGTTGAAGACCATTTTTAGTAGCTCAAAAAGGTCTATCCCTGCCTGTGTTCCCCCTTTTGCTCTTCTGTGTCTATAATCTCCTTTATGGCCCACCAATAAATTCCTGTACTTCTTCCATTCACAAAGCCATTTCCCCTTCTGTTTTATTCTCATCAGACTCTTAGCCAGTCTCCTTGGTAGCACCTTTGCCATCGCCACTATGTCTGTATTTATTATGGAGACCAATCTGTATGGAGACCAATCTGTAATCTCTTAGATTCAACCTGTCTCCCCCTTGCTTTGGGATTATTACCAGCCAGGCTCTTTTCATTGCCTATCATTTCACTTATCCTTTCATGTGCCTCCTCCTTCATAACTCTTCATATCGCGTCTCTGTCTCATTTGTAGAACTTTATCAGGGCTCCATCTGCATTTCATACCTTTCTGTCTTTCATGGCATCATTGCCTCTTTGATCTCCTTTATTATGATCTTTGCATTCAGTTTCTCCCCCCCCTGTATTCCTTCTGTGTGGTATCCCTCTCCTCTGTCAGCAACCTTACAATGGACTTCTTTTCCTTCTCTTGTTTCTGGTATATTTGTTGTTAGTATTCCCAAAATATTTTTCTACACCTGCTGTCCCCTTGTTTGATTTCATCCTCTTTTCACCTAATGCATGGTACGTCTCTCTCTCTCTCTCTATCTCTCTCCCTCTTTCCTTATTTATACTTCCCCACTAAATGCTTCCTTGTTCTTACCTAATTATCCACCAGTAGTTCTTACTGTACCATTTTCCTTACAGTCTAGTTTTTATTAATGCTTCTTCTGTCTTTAGTGCTTCTCTGTCTATAGTAGTTCCCACACCTGGGGACCCCTCAGCTATGGCATATACTTCTCTGTTATAGGTTCATAGGTAGTTACTAGGCTATCTGCCCAAAGGCATTTATAAGCCTAGCCAGAATGTGTTGGCTTTCGACTCCCCCTTAGATTAGTTCCCTGTGCCTCTGTCCAGCAGAGCCATTGAAGTGATCCCTAGGGTAAACGTTCTGTTTCCCATCCACTCATCAAGGTTTCTCTTGAAGAGGGTTAGTGAGGAGCTCTGCCTAATGTAGATTGGAATCTTGTTCCGGAGCAATGGAAGTCCCTGGGACAGGAATCTATCCCTCCAGCACCTCTTATTTATTGTTGTGGTGAGGTTTAGATCCATAGAGCATGTGGCTCGAGGGGATATGGTTTTCTTTAGGTGGAGCAAGTCCATCAATTCTGGGTTGGACATGGCCTTGTATGTCAGGCAAAGATCACCTCTGAGTAGGTGGTATGCAACCGAGTACAGCTGGAGTTTCTTCAGTCGAGCTGCATAGGGCATCTGCTTGAGACCAGTGATCCTCTTGGTGAGGAACTTCTGTGGTCTTTCCAGTTGTTGCAGGTGTCTTGTAAGGTACATCCCAAATAGGGCATTGTACTCTATGATGTTCTGATGAGTGATGTGTAAATGGGCCCAATGACTTCTTTCGATCTGGATGCAAACCCTTTTGTGATTAGGTGGGCCACATAAAAGGATTTTCTAACCACTTTGGCAATGTGATTATCAAAGGAGAGGTTACTATCTACTTGAGTCCCCAGATCCCGTATTACATCTTCCATATTTAGGGGGCTATCACCTATGTGGTAGTTTGTGGGTACTTTGTTTTTTCCAAAGGAGATGACAATGCACTTTTTGGCATTTAGCTTGAGACCATGGTTTTGACACCAGGTGTCTGTCTCAGTGAGACCCTTTTGGAAGATGTTTGTGTCAGCCAGAGAGTCAATTATAGCCCCTAGTTTGCAGTCGTCTGCAAACTTAGTGAGCCATAGTCCTCCTGTTCTTGCCTGTACCTCTGAGAAGTATATGCCGAACAGGAGGGGTCCTAGGACTGATCCCTGGGGAATGCCACTTGTAACAGGTTTAGAGTCAGACCTAGCTCCTGCAACTCTTACCATGTGGGTTCTGTCCATGAGCCAGTTGCCAACCCATCTCATGATGTAGGGGTTTATGTTCAGGCTGGTGAGCTTGTCTATAATACCTGAGTGGGGAATAGTGTTGAAGGCCTTTGCAAGGTCTAGGTAGGCTGTGTGGTCCACCTTTCCTTTGTCTATAGCCTTGGTAACTGTCTCAAAGAAGTCCACTGGGTTTAGGAGGCATGATCTGCCCTTAACAAAGCTGAACTGCGTTGGGTCCAGTGTTTGGAGGTTTACAATGTCTCTGTTAATGAGATCCATGATGCTGCACTCCATAGCTTTGCAGGCCAAGCTAGTCAGGCTTATACGGCGATAGTTTTTGGGGTCCATTGTGGCTCCACCTTTGTGGAGCGGAATAACCATTGCTGTGTGCCACTCTGTGGGCATGTAGCCTGTGGAGAGGCTGAGTTTAAACAGTGTGTTTAGGTCCCATTGATGCTGTGTTTTTGGCTTTGGAAAGGGCTGTTTTAACCTGAGTGTCTGTGATTTCTGGGGCACAACATTCTTCTGGTATAGTTATGGGCCCTTTTGGGGGTGAAGTTTGCACTGAACCTGTCTGCCAGGATGTTGGCTATTATCGGTCGGTTCAGTGTATATTCTGCCATTCTGCACTAACTCAGAGCAGATCTGAGAATTGCCACTTAGATTTTTGACATATCTAAAGAATGCCTTTTGGTTATCTTTGAAGTTCATGGCAATTTTTCTTTCGAAGCTAGCCTTGGATGATTTTATGAGGGAATGTAGTTTCTTGCTGATACTGATCAGGGATGTCTTCCCTTCTTGGGATTTTACTCTTTTCTGTACTAGTTTCCTCCTTCTATTGTATAGCTTGTTTATGGCAGGGGTCCACCAGACTGGTTTCCTTTTCTTGGAGGAGTGAGTCTTGGTTTTGTTTGGGATATCATGATCCATGCATTCTTGTAGGTGCCCATAGAGTGCATTAGTAAAGGATTTTGCAGCTTGGACAACATTATCCTTTAGCATGGGGGCTTTGAAATTTCCCATCTCGGTCTTAAGTAACGTGAAGTTTGCTTTTGAAAAGTTTTTCACGGTGGTTTCTTTGACCGGGGGTGATGGCGGAATGTGGATATCCACAGTGATTAGTTTATGGTCTGATATAACCAGCGAGGGGTTGACCTCCAGTGTGGAACACCGGTCACCCATGTTGGTGATGACCAGGTCCAATATGTTGTCACCTCAGGTGGGGGTGTTAACCAGTTGATCCAGGGCATTTGAGTTTATAAATTCTAGGAAATGTTGGGCCAGGGAGTTTGTAGTTGAGTAGTTCTCCCAGTTAATGTTTGGATAATTGAAATCACTCAATATCAGGGTGTTTGGTAGGACCTTTATGTTTCCCAGTGTTTCCAGGAATGTGGAGTGGGGGTCCTGGGACATGGTGGGTGATCTGTAGCAAGCTATAATTTGAATAACAGTTTTGCCCGTTGTTAGCTGTACGTGGATGATCTCTGAAACATCATGCTGTGCCACTAACCTGGAGGTGTGGGTATCCTTGATGAATATGGATACTCCCCCACCTTTTGTATTTCGGTCTGGGTTTTGTGGCTGAAATGTATGGTATGAGTTGTAGCCTGGTAGTGCTGGGGTGCTCTCTGGAGCCTTAAACCATGTTTCTGTTACTGCACATATATCGATTTTCTCCATACTGAGGAGTGCCTCGAGTGCATGCATTTTGAGGTTTAGACTTCTGGCATTGAGCAGCATTACCCTCAGTTTTTTTGTTACTTGTGCTATTTATGGTGGTGGGTTTGTCTTTTGAGCCTTGCCTAAAAAAGGCACTATGGGGGTGGCAAGAGCCTTGGCCAGTATTCAAAAGCCTAAGGGTGACAGGTGCAAGCCATCTCTAGCAAAGCAGCGTGGCTTGTCGAGCATGTCATCCCAGGCTGACAGACACTGGATCCCCTTTGAATGACACCAGAAGCTTAGCCATTTGTTGAAATTGATAATTTTTTCTCTATACCGTGGTATCATTCTTGGTGAGGGCAGGATGCTACACAGGGTCAGGGTCATACAAGCCTGGGCTAAATGATCAGAGAGCTCCTCCATGTCTCTTTTCATGTAGTCCAGAGAGGTACGGCTCAGGACATTCACACCAACATGGACAATGACAGAGTCATATTTGTACTTGCTCTGGAGTGACCTCAGTGCTTGTGTTATGTGGCGGATCCTGGCACCTGACAGGCAACTAACAGTAACCTTCTCCTTGTTCAGCCTAGTGAGTGAGACGTCAGTGTGCCTGACTATAGAGTCACCTATTACTAGTGTGTTGGGTATGTTATTTTGCCTTAAGGGCTGTGATTGTGTGGTACACTGGTTTTGTGAAGTATGTGTTTCATGGTTTGTGTTGGGGGGAAGAGGTTGCTTGGATGTCTGCTTTGGAGGTTTCTGTTGCTTTTGCAGATTTTTATTTAGACCTTCCGAGTATGTTTTTGTGTATTTATGTGTGTTTTTTGCCAGTGCTGGTTTCATAGGTCTATGTGATACTGGTGGTGTGATGCAAGTAATTCCCTTCTCCTCTTGACTGCCTGGTCCAGTCTTGGGTTGAGAGAGCTTAGCCTCCAGTTTGGCTGTATAATTGCATCTCTCACATGTATTAGTGTTTGGTGGAAGGAGGAGAGGGTTGTCTGTGTACATGAGGCAATTGTAACATTGCCTCAAAATACCCAGATTCACCAGTTGGACTGGAGAGTACACCTAAAACTGCCCTTTGGACATGTCTGGATAGGTACAGTGAACTGTTTTACTAACTGGCTGGTAAGGTCGAATAGAGAGCCTTGTCCTTTTCTACAGTATAGGGGGGGGTCTAGTGCTAAGGTTTATTAGTGCTTGCTATGAGTTTTGGGCAAGTGCAGGCATGAGAAGTGAATGATTTGAGTGCTTAAGTTGAAAGTTTGTCTAGTTCCAAGGGAAAAATTGAAGAATACACTTTGTGGAGCCAGGAATAGTTATACCCTAGCTAACCGGCGCTGCCCGGAGTACAAAACCACGCAAATGTGGGTTTTATAGCAGGGAAATGAAAGATTAAAATTAGCCCAAAATTGCCAATAAACTACTAATTACTGGCCTGAAACCACTCCTCCAGGGACAGATAGGCTGCTCAAAGCTCCCTCTCTCACAGTGAAAAGAGAAACTTCCTTCTATCCAAGTAAGGTATGGGCAAACACAGAAACTTGTAACACAGCCCTGAATTCAGCACTAACCTGAAAACTGGACTAAACTAGCTTAGAAAGGCAGGAAAACAAGTGTATATGTATATATATATATATATATATATATATATATATATATATATATATATATATATATATATATATATTTTTTTTTTCAGAAAATAAAGCAGATACAATAAAAAAACACTTTAAATGCACAGAAATGGCTATCACACTTGAGTGTGTAGCCTACAAGGCCCAATGAAAGCTGATTAAAGAGATTCTGCCTGGGCACATTTGCTGCTGATGACAAAGTGCAGGTGTCTTGTTCTCATACTTCTCTAGCAAGGCCTCGACAAAACAAATGCTTGGTATGTTAATCATAAACTCATCCCGAATACCAAAAGGTGCTGCATAGTTTCCTTTGATAAAGCAAGTATCGACACCATATACCATATAGATAACACTCTGTCTATGTTTGACCTAATTATCAGAGGATAGGGTACCAGTGTTAATACTAACCTCTCCTTTGAAAACCATGTCTTTATTGCGGTTAGAAATATTTTTTGCCTCACACAACAGATTGCAGATTTTTATTTAGAGCTTCCGAGTATGTTTTTCCCCAAGGCCCAAAGAGGACAGAGTCCCATTTTATTCCTTTATTATTAGGCTTGCCTGCCTTTGAATATGATATCCATTTCAGCATGGAACTTGTTAATTACTTTAATTCTTTCTCATGTTAGCATCTTTCACCTTTCTCTCCTCCTTGCACTAACATATTTAAAATCCTTGTGCTCTTACTAACCACCTTAAATATCATTGCCTTCTACAAAACTAACCCATCCATTACATGCCTCTTAGCCCCTCCCCCCAACATACTTAAATCCCCTCACAGTCTTACAAGCCACCTTAAATATTACTCTCTTACAGGTTAATACATCCACATATATGTCATCTTTATGAATTAACGGTATCTTTTCACTTGGGATTAATTAGTTATGTAGAAAACATCGGCTATGTGTATGTTTACTGGCAAATACAGATCATCCAGTTCATAACGAATATTACTGTACTGGAATCATTATTCTGACTGTATACTGTTTGACATAAAATTGCATTTTACTGGAAACCTTCTACTAATTTTGTAGCTGCAATTCTGGCCTGGATCATACCTGAAAAGGGTTTTCAAATCAGTACACTTACCTGGTTAACAAATGTTAAATTGAATTAAATAAATAAGTAAAATAAAATAAGTAAGCACCTAAACACATGTGAGAGAGCTCAATGTTTTCTTACCAGAAATATCTGAGGTCTTAGTACCCTTGTATACTCCAGTAGACTATAAGCCACATACCTCTGTTCTTTTTTAAACTACTATTGAGGTGTGGTCTCAGTTTACACTTCCATGCTACAAATGACTCTGAGCATTTTGAATCCCTTTACCTAAACATGACCAGTGGTGAAGCAAGCAACCACTCTAGACACCCAAACCTATACCACCACATCAACAATAGTAGCTGATGAGATAGGTACTTAACCCTATATCTCCTCCATTTCTGGAATAGTGCCCCCCTACTTGTCAAGCGGAGTGCTTTCATGGTAGCCTTTAAAACTTGACTGAATGATTGGGCAGAAGATGGTAAATTCTCACCTGGGATATGTGAGGACAGTTTTCTCCCACCAATAATGAGTGATATGGCTGAACTTCTTAACTTAATGCTGTGTTACATTTAGAAAGTACTTCAGAGACCTGTGCCTCAATGCCCAGTTACATTTTTAAGGAAGAGAAAGAATAGAGCAGATTTGTCTTTTAGTACTAGTTCAGTTTATATAGAATACAATACCTGTGTATACAGTATAAAGGAATACTCACCTTGTTTTCTAAGCATGCTGACAGGTTGATTTCCAGGGTGTCTGCAATAAGTTCCCCATTGGGAAGGACAACATACAGTAATATCATACCCTCCGGGACAGGTTCAGCTGCTCTGGGTACAGTAAAGGAAAATAATCCTTGGGAATTTGATAAGAAAAAAAAGACAATTAGTTTTGTTTTTTGTTTATAACTAGAACTGTTCCATTCACATTTCCAGTGACTTGCACATTTAATTTTGTTGCACTTGTTCTAGTAATCTTGATTCATAAACTGCAAAAAGTGCTACAGAATTTCAAAAGAAACCAAACATTGCATCTACAAACCTCTTCACCCGAGCTGAACTTTAGGTGCAGATAATATCTGCATACAAATGGAAAGACAACAAACAGCTGCATGCCACCTGCTATATCATACTGAGTAAAGTACAGTACAGTACAGTACATACTGAGTAAAGTACAGTACAGTACATCCTGAGTAAAGTACAGTACATCCTGAGTAAAGTACAGTACAGTACATACTGAGTAAAGTACAGTACAGTACATACTGAGTAAAGTACAGTACATACTGAGTAAAGTACAGTACAGTACATCCTGAGTAAAGTACACTTCAGTCTTTACAAACCTTAGTTCTGCCCTGCTCTCCCTTCCTTCATCTCTATCTACACTCCTCTATGGACTCTCCGTACCTCTAATCAGCAACTACTACAAATTTACAAACCCCCCAAAAAAAGCTGGCAAACTCCTATATAAACACTCCATTTCCCAATGCTGGAACAGAATTCTAAGATACATTTGTTCCATCATTCACCCATCCCACATTAAAGAAAAACTCAGACTTCATCTACTCAACTCCAAAATATGTGCTTGTCAAACCCCTACTTAAGCTCCCCAAACCCTACTATATACCTTTTCAGTCTCTGCACATACAGCCAAGTACTCCACTATTGTGGATACTTTTTAAATTCTACAATCAATACTGTTGGACTTAACTCTTTTTGTAAATATGTAAATATATTTATTAGTCTGTAAAAATATTGATATGTTAATAAACTACTGTGACTTTAACAATGTTTAAGTATGTCTAATACCTACTGTAATCTATATGTCTGGAGCTTTTCTCCCCAGGACTCCATTGAAAATGGGTTCATTTTGGCCCAATGGACTATCCTGGTAAACCAAATGCAAATAAATAAAAAATAAAATAAATGTATATATCATGTGTTTGCATTTCTGCTTTGTCTCTCTAACGTTCTTGTATAACTGATTTTGACTATATTTTTGACTCAAATGTTTGATTCCCTGTAAATGTTTGTGTTTTATTTTTTTTTGGAAGTTTTCTCCTCGGGTCTCCACTGAAAATGGGCCACAAAACCCAACTGGACCAACCCAGTTAACAAATGTCAATAAATAAAAATAAATAAAGTGTCACAACAAAGGTGCATGTTGTATGACAGTTGTACAATATATTAATTACTGTTTAATCTAGGACTGCAATTGGTTAACTTTTAAATCGGGATTAAAAAAAAATCATGAAATGAACAAGAGTTTCATAGTAACAGAGAGCAGCCATGATGAACTTTGAGACTAGCAGAAGAAAAATGGAAAACTAGAGGGAAAAGCAGGAAGAGATAAAGGGAAAGGAGATAGAACTGAAAAGATGAAGGAGAATGTGAAAGGGAAGGAAAACGGGAAGAATTGGGAGGGAGAAAGAAAGGAAAGAGTAAGAGACGGGCTACAGAAGAAGAAGAAAGAGTTTAGGGAAAAGACCTGAAAGAGAAAATAGAGGGGAAAGAGATGGATGTGGAAAGGAGAGGGAAAGAGGAACACATGGGAGGAAGAAAGGGAAGCACAAGTAAAGAGGAAGGTTGACAATGACAAAGAACGGTAAGAACAGCAACGGAAATGAGACGAAAATGAAAAGTGGGAAGGAAAAGAATCCCTCATTTGTTAGTGAGACAATGATAATAATAACTTGTTTACATATTATTAATGTGTCAGAATTTGGGTGCTTTCTGTGAGATCTGAAGTGCGTGTACTTAGCATGAGTAACCAAAGAGGAAGAGCAGAAGAAAAAAGAACGAAAGAAAAGAAGCTAGGAGAAAAATGGTCAGAGGTGAGTATTCACAGCTTCTACTGGGAACCTGCAAACTTAATGAGATTGGTAGGAGCTAAGAAAAGCAAGCAGCCGCACAACCAAACAGTACTTGCATTACAGACACACTGAGGGCACTGAGCTTTTTTTTTTCCTTTCAATTCCTCATGACTGTCAGCATACAGTAAAAGTGAAGGCAGAAGAGAATCAGGGAAATGCAGAAAGAAAACAGCTGTAAGAGAATCTGGGAAATGCAGAAAGAAAACAGCTGTAAGAGAATCAGGGAAATGCAGAAAGAAAACAGCTGTAAGAGAATCAGGGAAATGCAGAAAGAAAACAGCTGTAAGAGAATCAGGGAAATGCAGAAAGAAAACAGCTGTAAGAGAATCAGGGAAATGCAGAAAGAAAACAGCTGTATCTATAGCCTGAATTTAAGTTCAAACCTGCAAGCCCCTTTTTAGACAGCTATGCAAAAAACTATAAATAAATAAATAAATATCCAAAAAAAAAAAAAAAAAAAAAAAGAATAAAAAATGAGGGGATAGTGATTATTACATTTTTTTAGTATTGTTTGGAAACAGACAGCAACAGACAGCACCTCACAACTGGTAATGGTAGGGGAAAAGTTGAAAAAAAACCTGCTCCTTCGTTGCAGGTATAATTTTCCATCTCACCATCATCACATTATCTGGAGCTTGAGAGGTGGCTCCTGCTTCAACTGCAGGAGGTGGCTCCATCAATGGAGTGGAAAATACTTTTCCCCTACCGTTTCAGAACCACAGGAAGAAGTCCTTCAACCGAGGAATGCAGCAAGGTGGTCAGAAGAGAAACGAACCGGCGACTTCGTTCCAAG
This sequence comes from Protopterus annectens, assembly GCF_019279795.1. NCBI lineage: Eukaryota > Metazoa > Chordata > Ceratodontiformes > Protopteridae > Protopterus > Protopterus annectens. Next base: position 134,482,415 of record NC_056741.1, read on the forward strand.
TGAGGACACTCAAGAAAATGTGAGGCACCGAAGGGCAGAACTAATATGGAATATTTCCCGGTATTGCCTTTCAGATGCAGAAATGTCCCTACTCTCAAAAGGTATGACTTTTATACTCTCTGGTGATTTTGATGTTGATGAACCGTTAACAGAGTTATGTTTGTTTGCCCGGAATGTTTCATTGAAGCAAATGTTTAATAATAGTTCTCCGCGAAATAGTGTTTGTAGTAAACCTAGTTGTTTTGGGCCTATCTTCCCACCCAATGTAGATATTTTCATTCAAGCTTGTGAGAAGGAAATCTATGATAATTTTGCTTATAGTAGTAATGTGAGATGTAACAACTTTGCTGATGAGTGGGCAGCTCTCAACAGTTTACGAAAGGACAAGAGCATAGTAATTTACCCCACTGACAAGGGTTGACCAGTGGTAATTACGGACTCGGAGTATTATTGGAATGAAATGGGGACAATATTGTCTGAAAGGAATGTTTATGAAATTGTACCCTTGAATATTGTGTATACTATGCAGCAACGTATTAATAATACTTTGTTTGAATGTCATTATTTAGGCATTTTAAGTCAAGAGTTGTTTGAATATTTTAAAGTGGAGAAACCTCTTGTTCCCCAGATGCATGGGCTTCCCAAGATGCACAAGAATCCAATCAAACATAAGTTTAGACCTATTGTAGCAGGGGCTGGATGGCTTAATATAGCAATAACCCACTCCTGGGTGTGGGTAATGCAGGATTTACCCACGGTTGGCGTGGTTTGGTCCCGAGGGCGAAACCCGAGGGACCAAACAAAGGCAACCGTGGGTAAATCCCGCATTACCCACACCCAGAAGTGGGTTATTGCTATTATACTATGACATTATTTAAGAAAAGAAACAATTACTTTTCTTAAATAATGGCATTGTATAATGTCTCTTTGCTGCCCTTCCGCAGCTCTCTGGCATCCGCGGCAGTTCTGATGTACTGCGCATGCCTACGCAGTACATCAGAGCTGTGGCCAAAAGCAACGGAGAAAGCAAGATCTCCGTTGCTTTCGCTATGTTAAATGGGTTTAACATAGCGAGACAGCTTTAAAATAAGCAACGGAGATGTCCGTTGCTTATTTTAAAGCTGTCTCGCTATGTTAAACCCATTTAACATAGCGAAACAGTTAAAAGCAACGGAGATCTTCCTTTCTCCGTTGCTTTTTAACTGTCTCGCTATGTTAAATGGGTTTAACATGGCGAGACAGCTTTAAAATAAGCAACGGAGATCTCCGTTGCTTATTTTAAAGCTGTCTCGTTATGTTAAACTCTTTTAACATAGCGAGACAGTGTTTTAAAAAAAGACTTATACTAATGGAAAAAGTCCGGGCGACCAGACCTTTTTCCATTAGTATAAGTCGATTTACAACGTGCACACTGGCCAATCAGCGTGCACGTTTTGGAATATTAATGGTGGGTCATGGTATAATAAGCCTATTTCCTTGTATCTAGAAAAGCAGTTAAGAAAGGTTTTGGACAGTAATCCTATAGTACTGAAAGACACTGAACACTTCCTGAAAGATCTATATAAAGCTACTATGGGCCCACAGGGAGAGGTACTTGATGTTTTAGTAACTTTGGATGTGACTTCACTGTTCACTTGCATTCCGAATCAAGAAGGGATTGCTATGGCTAGAGCTTGTTTAGTGAGAGAAGGCAAGCACAGGGTACAGGAAATAGATTTTATTTGTATGCTCTTAGAAATAGTGCTTGAACATAATATTTTTTTCTTTAACGGTGTGTGCTACTGGCAAACAGTGGGTGTAGCAATGGGCACTAGTTGTGCCATTTCCTATGCAAATTTGGTGATGATGCAATGGGAACAGCAATGGATACAAGAAGGGGGCACTTCTCCAGTTCGGTTTTACTGACGTTTCGTTGATGACCTTTTTATTGGGTGGAAAGGAAATGAAACTGAGTTAACTGAATTCGTTAATGTTTTGAATACTAGTAATCATTTTTTTAAAGTTCACTTTGAATAAGTCATTACTATCCATTGATGTTTTGGATGTGACAGTTATGAAGGTTGGAGGAGGTATTTCTATGAAGCTACATAGGAAGGAGTGTTATTACCCTTCTGTTTTGTTTAGAACAAGCATGCACCCCCTGCATGTATTTAACTGTATAGTGGAGGGTCAGGCCCAGAGGGCATCTAGGGTGTCATGTGAAAATGTTGATTTTGTGAAAGATCTGCACTTCTTGGAGGAAGCAATTATTGAATGTGGGTATAAGCGACAGGATATAGTAAACGTGCATGGGAAAGTAAAGAACGAGAGGAGGGATCGTGGTACTCCTTACGTTTTGGACTTTAATAGAGCCAGAGGAGGGATTTGTCCCATTGATGAAGTAGTTCCTCTGGTGAAATTAAGAAAATAATAAGTAGAAATCGGCACATTTTAATGGCGGATGAGAGGACGGGTGAAGTAGTAGGTAGTAAACCCAGGTATAGTTTCAAGAATATATAGAATCTCAAACAGCAGTTTTGTTACCCCAGATCTTTTGATAGTACGACTCCATTGGGAGTAGGGGCAACAAAGTGTGGAGCATGCTCGTACTGTATTCATATTGATGAGTCTAGGTTCTTTAGGCCCCCAGACAGTGGGCATTTATGGCACTTAAAGGTGGGAGTATACACAGAATATTGTGCATATTGCACATTGTGTCCACTGCTTTAAGTTTTATGTAGGTAAGACCAACAGACATCTCAAGGAAAGAATCAGGGATCATTTATATTGTTACAAGAGGGGGCATGACTACAGTGCAATAGCGAAGCATACTTTCACTGAGGGGGAGTCACATACTGTTTTATTACAGGCGCTGTATGTGCAAATTGAGAACAGGAGATTGGGTGATATAGTAAATGATACTGAAAATGTTGAGCTGCAGTGGATTTTGAGATTAGGGGCGCATCGGGGGTCTGGGTTGAATGATTGTGTCCCTTTGAAACCTGTTTTAAAAGCTAGGAAATTAAGAAAATAATATGTTTTATATTAATGTAATTTTTATATTAATATATTTTTTAATATATGCATTTATGGTTCATTGAATGAAATTCATTGTTGTATGAATGTTAATTGTAAGTGGGGTTTTGTAACTACCAGTTTCCAATTGGTCTGTGATTAATTGGACGTTTTGGAGGGAATTCACTGAGAAGGGATTGGTGAATTGTAATAATTGCCTAGTATATAAGTTGATGCTGTGGAGGTTTGTCTGATGAAGTAATGTGTAACATTACGAAAGCATTCACATTAAACATTTTTGATTTTACTAAAGCCGTTTGGATTACTGTTCTGCTACTATTACGGTTTAGTACTACTACTACTGTTGTCTTCTGCCACAGGGGTTTTGTCGTTTTGAATTTTTGGATTTGGTCTCTGTTCCTTTGGGTTGTTATATTTTACTGTTATAAAGAAATGTAGTGTTATTACATTACAGTAAAGAAAAATCCAGCCACTGGGGATGCACAAGCCAGTGCATTTCTTTGTGCTGGTCCCAAGCGTGGATAAATGGGGAGGGTTGCGTCAGGAAGGGCATCCGGCGTAAAACTTCGCCAAATCATTTCATGCAGTCACCAGTAAATATTTTCATACTGGATCGGTCGAGGCCTGGGTCAACAATGATCACCACCAGTACTGTTAGCCAACAGGGTTCTGGCGGGATTTGGGCCACTGTTGGCCGAAGGAGGAGAAGAGGTGGAAGGCATGGCTGAAGGCAGGAAGAGAGGAGAAAGGCTAAGACTGTGGTAGTGAGGGTCGGAACTTTGAATGTTGGCAGTATGACTGGTATAGAGAGAGAGCTAGCTGATATGATGGACAGAAGGAAGGTTGGTATATTGTGTGTGCAAGAGACCAGATGGAAGGGGAGTAATGCCAGGTGTATCGGAGGTGGGTTCAAATTGTTTTATCATGGTGTGGATGGGAGAAGAAATGGCGTAGGAGTTATTCTGAAGGAACAGTATGCGAAGAGTGTTTTGGAGGTGAAAAGCGTGTCGGATAGAGTGATGTTTATGAAGCTGGAAATTGATGGTGTAATGATGAATGTTGTTAGTGTATATGCTCCACAAGTTGGGTGTGCAGTGGAGGAGAAAGAAGAATTTTGGAGTGAATTGGATGAAGTGGTGATGACTGTACCCAAGGGTGAGAGAGTGGTGATTGGAGCAGATTTCAATGGGCATGTTGGTGAAGGGAACAGAGGGGATGAGGAAGTGATGGGTAGGTATGGTGTTAAACAAAGGAATGCAGAAGGTCAGATGGTAGTGGATTTTGCGAAAATGATGGACATGGCTGTGTTGAATACGTATTTTAACAAGAGGGAGGAGCATAGGATGACATGCAAGAGTGGAGGAAGATGCACACAGGTGGATTATATCTTATGTAGGAGGGCCAGTTTGAAGGAGATTGGAGACTGTAGAGTGGTGACCGAAGAAAGTGTAGTTAGGCAGCATAGGATGGTGGTTTGTAGGATGACGCTGGTGATCAAGAAGAGGAGGAGGAGTGTGAGGGCAGCAACAAGGATCAAATGGTGGAAATTGAAAAATGGTAATTGTGAGGTGGAGTTCAGGGATGAGTTAAGACAGACACTGGGTGGCAATGAAGAGTTACCAAATAGCTGGGTAACTACAGCAGAGCTAGTAAGGGAGACTGCTAGAAAGGTGCTTGGTATCACATCTGGACAGAGGAAGGACGACAAGGAGACATGGTGGTGGAATGAGGAAGTACAGAAGAGTATACAGGCAAAGAGGTTGGCAAAGAAGAAGTGGGATTGTCAGAGAGATGAAGAAGGTAGACAGGAGTATAAGGAGATGAGGTGCATGGCAAAGAGAGAGGTGGCGAAGGCTAAGGATAAGGCATATGAAGAGTTGTATGAAAGGTTGGACACTAAGGAGTGAGAAAAGGACCTGTTGGCTAGATTGGCTAGACAGAGGGACCGAGCTAGGAAAGATGTGCAGCAGGTAAAGGTGATAAAGGATAATGAGGGAAACATACTCACAAGCGAGGAGAGTGTGTTGAAGAGATGGAAAGAGTACTTTGTGGGGTTGATGAATGAAGAGAATGAGAGTGAGGGAAGGTTGGATGATGTGCGGATGGTGAATCATGAAGTACAATGGAGGAAGTAAGGATAGCTGTGAAGAGAATGAAGAATGGAAAGGCTGTTGGTCCAGATGACATACCTGTGGAAACATGGAGGTTTTTAGGTGAAATGGCAGTGGAGTTTTTAACTAGATTGTTTAATGAAATCTTAGAAAGTGAGAGGATGCCTGAGGAATAGAGAAAGAGTGTTTTGGTACCGATTTTTAAGAATAAGGGTGATGTGCAGAGCTGTAGTAACTACAGAGGGATTAGATTGATCAGTCACAGCATGAAGTTATGGGAAAGAGTAGTGAAAGCTAGGTTAAGAAGGGACGTGATGATTAGCGAACAGCAGTATGGTTTCATGTTGGGAAAGAGTACTACAGATGCAATGTTTGCTTTGAGAGTGTTAATGTAGAAGTACAGAGAATGTCAGAAGGAGTTGCATTCTGTTTTTGTAGACTTAGAGAAAGCATATGACAGGGTGCCTAGAGAGGAGTTGTGGTATTGAATGAGGAAGTCAGGAGTGTCGGAGAAGTATGTAAGAGTGGTACAGGATATGTACGAGGGTAGTGTGACAGCGGTGAGGTCTGTGGTGGGAGTGACGGATGCATTTAAGGTGGAAGTGGGTTACATCAGGGATCAGCTCTGAGCCCTTTCTTATTTGCAGTGGTAATGGACAGGTTGACAGACGAGATCAGACAGGAGTCCCCATGGGCTATGATGTTTGCAGATGACATTGTCATCTGTAGTGAGAGTAGGGAACAGGTGGAGGAGACCCTGGAGAGATGGAGATATGCTCTAGAGGGAAGACGAATGAAGGTCAGCAGGACTAAGACAGTATATATGTGTGTGAATGAGAGGGAGGATAGAAGAATGGTGAGGATGCAAGGAGTAGAGGTGGCGAAGGTGGATGAGTTTAAATACTTGGGGTCAGTAGTTCCGAGTAACGGTGAGTGTGGAAGAGAGGTGAAGAAGAGAGTACAGGCAGGATGGAGTGGGTGGAGAAGAGTGCCAGGAATTATTTGTGACAGACGAGTACCTGTAAGAGTGAAAGGGAAGGTCTACAAGAGGGTAGTGAGACCAGCTATGTTATATGGGTTGGAGACAGTGGCATTGACAAAATGGCAGGAGTTTGAGCTGGATTTGGCAGAGTTAATGATGTTAAGATTTGCACTGGGTGTGATGAGGGTGGACAGGATTAGGAATAAGTATATTAGAGGGTTAGCCCAGGTTGGAAGGGTTGGAGACAAAGCCAGAGAGGCAAGATTACATTGGTTTGGACATGTGCTGAGGAGGGATGCTGAGTATATTGGGAAAAAGATGCTAAGGATGAAGCTACCAGGTAACAGGAAAAGAGGAAGGCCTAAGATAAGGTTTATGGATGTGGTGAGAGAGGACATGCAGGTGGTTGGTATGACAGAGCAAGATGCAGAGGACAGGAGGAAATGGAAACAGGTAATCCACTGTGGCGACCCCTAATGGGAACAGCCAAAAGAAGATGATGATGACATTACAGTAAAGAAAGGTTTGTAAGGAGTTCAAAATAACATAATGAAGTTGTTTGTCTTTTTGGCTTTTCCCAGTTAGAGATCGCCACAGCGGAACTCCAGTCTGCTAATGATTGGCAGTCGATTTTTTATGGTGCCGAGTTGCCAGCCTGACACCCAACCTTCACCGAAGGCACGCCCATTCATGCATGTTTTTCGGAAGCTACTTGACCGCAGGGAGGACATGCAGACTCCACACAGAAGGCACTCCAGCCGAGAATCGAACAGGAGTACCTCTTGCTGTGAGGCAACAACACTACTGCTGTACCACCGCGGCTTTAAGATACATAATGAAGTAAGTAATAAAATTACGTACGAAGGGAGATTTTAGTATTGTATAGGTTTGTAAAAAGAGATATAATGAAGTAAGTTTTAAAATTATGTTGGAGAGGAGGGGAGTTAGTTATGTATAGGAGGATACTGATAATAGCCTATGAGTGACAGAACTGGTATAGGATTGTTTCTATGTAGGCTACCTGTTAAAAACAGAAGTATCTAAAAGGTTTATAATTTAGGTATACAGGGGATGCATGACTGGAGTACAGTGGTGGGAGGGGCAGTTAGAAAAAGAGCAAAATGAGAAGTGTCATTTAAGAGGGGGGATGTATTAATTCAAGTGCAGGAGGGAAAGTTGTTAAGGGTCTAAGGGCAATTGCCTACCAGTACTTTTGTGGACTCTGGTAAGTGATGTAATTAACTGTGTAAAGCCATACCAGGTTTATTGCATTAAATGGGGTGGTGCTATCGATAAGCTGCCAGTCTATATTTAGGTCTCCAAGTGTTACTGTTTTATGTTGTGTATGGTGGGACATCCAGTATACAATATTTTCCATAATAGTAATGCCTTTACTTGGTGAGACATATATGGCTGCTAAACAAAGCATTTTCCTAGTATTGATTTTGAGATATGACATAAGTAGTTCTGCATTATTATACTGTGGTATCTGCTGTGCATGTGTGCTAATATTTATGGAATTCTGGTAGATGATGGTTATTCCCTCTACCTGCTTATTTATCCTGTCAAGCATAATTATGCTGTAACCAGTTGGTATAATTTCATTGGCATTTATATGTTTTTCAGCCATGTTTCTGAAGCTATCATTACATCTTGGGAATATGTGGCAATACAAATATTAATGTCCTGGATTTTATTGTATATGCTTCTAAGACTGATATTCAGGCTGTGAAGGGTGAAAATGTGGTGTGAGGATGGGAAAAATGGTACACTTAATACTGGGTTTTTTTTGCTGTTATGTGGGTCCAGTGTTTGGGTGAATGTCTCTACTGATTTTTTGGGTGGAAATGTTATGTAGGAAAATGCATCTGTGCTCTACCTTTATTAGATTTTGTATGGTAACATACTTAGATTTATAATACCTGTAACTGAAAAAATCTAAGGTTTGCTGGTACAGTGTGGGTGCTCTTGGTAACTGTGTTGTGAGTGTGGGTTTGTAAGAGTATTAATTATATTTATTTGGGAAGCATGATACTTGGTTGGTAAATAGTGATACTATACTGCAGAGGCAGACTAGTAGGGTTCAAGGCAGGGTCATTTGTATAACATGTAAGTTAGATTCTGCTGAAGATATTAGTTTGCACTGTAAAGTGTTACCAGGCAAGAGTAGTTACAGCAGTATAACTTCTAAATGAGCGTGCTGTGAGTCAAAGATGCTAATTGTAGGGCAACTGCTATTGAGTTATGTCCTGATTGTTTTGATGCAGAAATAGGTAGAGAAAACTGTAGGAGTGGAGTTGGGATATTTTAAACATGGAATAGGAGGAGGTGGGTATAATATAACAGCAAAAAGTCCACACCGTGACATAAAAGCATATAATAAAAAAGGAGACTGGAGGGATAGCAGCTGCTGCAGTAGAGATCATTTAAACATCTATTGTTGTGGTACATTTACTTATACAAAAAAATAAAAATGACACTGGAGCAGGTACTTAAACACCAACGACTCAGAAATTAAACAAAATAAGTACCACAGATGAAGGAAAGTAGTCGGCTCAGAGATAAATCCCACAGCTGGTTTAACGGTCAATTCAAACACATAAACGCAATTACACACACAGCGTTTTTGTCTAAGTTGCTAAGACTACATCAGATGCAAACAGAAAATGAACCATGTCAATATATAATCCCTAAGCTTAATGATTCAAAAAATCCACCAATGAAAATACAATCTATTGTCTCAGTAAAGGGTATCACTAATACAAAGAAAATGCCATGTTAAATCATTGAACATGATATGAAAAATATTAAAATCTGTTTAAAAGCTGTTTAAAAACATAAAAACATAAAACATTTTATTAACTTAAAAACTGTTCAAATGTTGTGTCTTTCGGCTTTTCCCGGTTAGGGGTCACCACAGCGGAACTCCGGTTCGCTAATGATTGATAGTTGATTTTTAGGTGCCGAGTTACCAGCCCTGACACACAACCTTCAATGAAGGTACTCCCATTCACGCATGTCTCCACGCAGAAGACGCTCTAGCTGAGAATCAAACCGGACAGCGTTTTACTGTGAGGCGACAATGCCACCACAGCACCACCACCACCGCGGGTACTAACTTAAAAACTGTTCAAATAAAATGCTTAAATGCACCTCAAAGTACTTAAAGTGTTTCAAAGTTCACATACGCATAGTAAGACAGTGTATAAAATGTGGCAATACCACCATCAAGTGGTGTAACACAGGACTGCAGTATCCTGAATACTTGTGTTTAATTCAAACCATTATAACTTAGCTGCCTTCATTTTAAGGACAGGGGCTATGGAAATATTATCATTGAGTCCTGGTGCAGTAGTAGCCTGTAATGTTAACTGCCACCACAGCTCTATATACTCAATCTTTTCTTCCCATAACCCCCACTCACTTCCTTCTTAACCTGTTCTAATACAAAAAATGAGAAGCATGCTTTGGCACATGTTTTGTGTGCCTATATAGAGCATTTGAATCTTTCTTACATTGAATATCATACATATGTTCATAAATCCTTCTATGTAACTTCTTGCCAGTATAGAAGGATTCACACTCATTACAAATGGTGAGATATATCAAACCAAAGGATCCACAGTTAAAATAACCCTGACCTGCCACCCATCTGTTCCTACTAGAAATATAAATTCTTTCTTTAGTACTAATGTATGTACACTGGGTACAATGCACACATTTAAAAGTTCCTCTTTTTTTTGTGTCCTACTATGTTGTTTCCATAATTATTCTCTAGTAAGTCTTTCAAATTTTGAGAGTTTCTGCATACCACTCTTAGGGTTTCCTTCGGTATTGGATGAGGGACCAAGACCCCCAGCAGAATGGCGCTAGCCGATCCTGTCCAAGACCCAGAGAAGGAGTGTAGTTCATAATACTTTGTAAATGTATGCACAGTGGACCAGCTTGCTGCTTTTAGAATACGTCTAGCATACAAGCTTTGCCAAAAAGCCACAGTCTAAGCCATGTCTCTGATAAAGTGAGTCATGACCCTGCCTGAAATCATTTTGTTGTGGTGGGAATAGAAATAAGTAGTGGAATGAGACAACCAATTTGATACAGTCTGTTTTGACACAGGTTATCCTATTTTCTTACCTTCACAAGAAGTGAACAACTGATCAGAAGTTCTGAAAATGTTTGTCCTGTCAAAATAGTACCTGAGTTGTATGTTGACATCCAAGGAATGAAGTATCATTTCTTCCACATTTTTTGCTTTGGGAAGACAATAGAGATAGATAGCATGGCTCGAGGTCAACTTAGATATCACCTTAGGCATAAACGAAGGATTAGTTCTCCAGGAACCCCTCTTGCAGAGGTCAGAGCAATTGGCAAGACTGTTTTCCATGTTAAGATCCTCAAGTTAGCATGATGAGTCGGTTCAGCTGGAGCAAGAGTTAGTTTTTCTAAAACACAATTAAGATCTCAGGGAGAAGCCACCTATTTTCTGGGAGGCTTCCTATGCAACATCCTTTTCAAAGACATTTTCACATGAAGCTGCATTGAAAGAGGGAGTTACCTGGCAGACACGCTGAAATAGCTGACAAATTAACCTTAACTGAGGAGCAAAACAAGCTATAGTATATCAACTCACACAAATATTTAAGAAACAGAGAACAATCATCCCTGAATAGCTGTCAATTCTTTTCTTGCCACCGGCTAGAACATCTTATCCATTTGCTAATATATGATTCCCTGTAGCAGGCTTTCTTACTTTTTATTTAAATTTCTCCAAGTCTTTTGGGTTTGTAATACCATGATGGACCCCATTCCTAAGTCAAAGTACAATTAAAGTTCATGAAATGAGTATTATTTCAATCTTTGATGTCAGCCAAAAGTACTCTTTGCAGCATCCACAATGTGCCCAGTAATGACTCCTTCTGCAATTTGTATGGAGTTACATGCATATTAACATAGCTAAATACGACTGCAGATTCTTTTTTATAAGAGTCATTGCTCATAATACTATTGGAACTGTCTGGGTATCTATCTTCCACATTGCTCTCATTTTTGCCTGCAAATCTTGATATTTTATGACTTTGAAAGTCTCTCTGTATACAAGACACTGTAGTTACTGGGTGTAGGGATTTCAATGATCAATGCTAGTTTTGATTTCTTTTCAAGGACCACTAAATCTGGTTTTCTCATGGCTATCTTTTGAACTGTTGGTAATGGGTGATCCCATGTGATGTAGACTTCATCATTTTCTATGATGCTTTGTGGCTCATATTTCCAGTGTTTTTTAGCCATTTCAATACCATGTTTGCACAATACCCAGTGCAGCAGTCTTGCCACATTATTATGCCTATCATTGTCTACACTCTTTCTGCCATTAGTATGTCACAACCAGCAACAAGGTGTGCAACTGTTTCCAATTCTGTTTTACAAAACCTACATTTGTGTGTTTCTCTCACATGTTCAATGGACTTTGTAAACAAACGTGTACATAGCCCACGATCTTGGGCCATCAGTTTTAACCTTTTAGCTTTTGGTTTGAATTCTCCTCTCCTTAACCATTCCTGCATTCGATCCTGATCAACATGAGGTTCTTTCAGAAGTTTTCTATACTTGCAACTATATTTATTTATTTTCCACATTCCTTGCCTTCTCATCTGATCCTTCACCTTATATTCTTTCTTTTGTTTTTGGCACATTCACTTGCTTCCTGATTTTTATCTACTTTTGGTTTCATTTCCATTCCTGCTTGATACTGATATGCTTCTGCTAGACTAAGAAGGGAAGTCATCTTAGATTTATTCTAACTCAAGACCCTGCATACCATAGCCACAGCAATGTACCACTAGGCCATCTGAGCTGTAAAGATAGTCCTCACACTGACCTAATAAGACATATTTATATTATGCAATGCTTGCATTATAACCAGCTTATTTCCTTTCATCTTTATATATCTAATTACATTCCTTAGTACACTAAATATTACAAGTAGTTGAATTTCTATCTCTATTTTCTTTATAAACTATGTCCCCTATACTATTTCTCATTTTCTCAATTGATGTTAAGAATTTTTTCTCCTCTATTGGATGATATAGCAACTTCTAGTTTATATAGTATATATATATATATCTATATATATATCTATATATATATCTATCTCTCTCTCTCTCTCTCTATATATATATATATATATATTTTTTTTTTTTATTTTTTTTTTTTTGCTATTAGGGTTTTCTTTTTGTATGTATTGTTGATCTGTGTCCTTGATTTAATTTCACTGTTAATATCTGAAAAACTGAATAAAGAGATTTTGAAGAAAAAAAAAAAGATTTACTCTCCTCATGTTTCAAAACTTTCACTATGTCTGGGTCTTGTCAGGTCAGCAGATATGTATGTAGTCCCACGATTGCAGATCTATAAATGTAATCAATTTCAAGGAGGCCTATCCCTCCTTTAGAACAGGGAATATATAATCTTGGTATGCACTGAAAATCATTTGGTGGGCATGAGGCATGCTTCTTGTTTTCCTGTCTAATCTAGCCAACACATTTTGGGGGCAATCAATCACTCCAAAACTGTAAGTTAGGGCAGGAAGAGCAAATTGATTTATAGCTGGAATTTTGTTCCTAGATGTCAATGCTGTTTTCAGGATTCATTTAAGTCTTCTAAAATATTCCTTACTAAGTTTTATTTGCATTTGTTCCTGTTTTATTGTTGATCCTTCATTAATTCCAAAATATTTATAACCTCCCTCTTGCTCAAGTTCTTTTATATTACATTCTTGTCCCAAACTGATGTTTTCTTGGTGTTGCAGTCTTCTTGCTTTGAATGTTGCTTTTGCACATTTATCAAGACCAAATGACATTCTTATATTATCTGAAAAAGTTTTGACAACTTGAAGTTGTGCTTTCAGTTCCTCATCTGATGAGCTATACAGTTTTAAATCATCAACAAAGAAAAGATGTGACATCTTTACACTTTGTTGTTTTCCAAGAGCCAAACTATAGCCATGACCTAATCTGTTAAGTAGACAGCTTAAAGGGTTAAGGGCAAGACAGAATACCTGCAGTGACAGAAAGTCACCCTGGAATATCTCCCTTTGAATTTTTATCCCTGGAATAACAATTTGTCTTTTATCATGGCTTAATTGCAAAGTGGTTTGCCACTGTTTTATGGTCACTGTAATGTAACTGTTGAATGTAGGGTGTATCTTATACATTTGTAAGCACTCTTTTATCCATGAATGTGGGATACTATCAAATGCTTTTTTGTGGTCAATCCATGCCATACTTAGATTCTTCCCCTTTTTACAGTTCTCCATTATGACTTTATTTAGCAACAAATGATCCTTTGTTCCGTATGACTTTCTTTTATTGCCCTTTTGTTCTATTGCCATGATTGAATTTTCTTCTAAATGACTAGAAACTATGTCAGCATCAATTCTGGCATATAGTTTATATGTCGTCAGAAAGCAAGTTTTTCATCTATAATTTTTAGGATACCTTACAGGTTCACTGTTAAGTAGGAGCATTGTTTTCCTGTTGTTAACCAGGTTGGTGTCTGTTTGGGGTGAGTGTATAAATAGTTCTTACTCATGGCCAAATCTTCATGCAAAATTGTTACTACTTTTAGCCAGAAATTAGGTACTGCATCTGGGCCTGGGGTTTTCCAGTTGGAGGATTTTCTTAACTTTATCTCAATCTCTCTGGCCATTACCTCATCCCATTTCATATCCTGTACCTTTGAACTTCTTATTCTTTCTTTTACTTCTATCCATTCAGCATATTTGTTATGTTCCACAGGATCTTCATAAGTATTTCTCCAAAATGTATCTATTTCCTCTTTTTTGGGTAGTCTTTCAATTCCTTTTGTCTCTTTTCCCAATTCTTACTTTTTGGGGTCATCAATAAATTGATTATTTTGTACATTTTTCTTTTAGATTTATCTGTCTAACTTCTAAGTTCTTCTGCCTGTGCTGAGATTTTTAGTTATTACTTGCAATAGTGCAAGATAGATCCTGATCCATTATAGTACTGTGCATTGCTTTTATCACATCTATCTTTCTGAGTATTTTTGTTGATCCATTCCTTCTTCTATACTGTTCTCACAGTGACATTTCTTGTCTAAATTGCTTTATAGTTTTCTCTATTCGATATTTCCATGATGGTATTTGATTTCTCCCCTTCCTTTCCCTTACTACCCTGTGTTCTTGTGGTAGAATTTTATCAATTATTAATTTAGCTGCACAGTAATATATTCTGTTTATTTCTGTTATATTGCATGGATCTCTAATTGGAAAGTCCTAATTACTGTGTTGTGTTCATTTGTTTTATCAAACTTCTGACTTTTTGGTTTTTGTTGACCTTCTACAATCTATTTCATTGATCTTAATATCTCTATTAAATCGAGCAGCTCTTCTCTTCTCTCTAAACTAAGAGCACATTCTTTGTTTTCCATTTCCTGTGGGCATTCTGTAGCGAGTTTTATAGCATCTTCCTGTGTTGCTTTCTCTTCAATTTCATCCTGTGTCATCCATTGCTCTGTCATATGGGAACTGACTGGCCAATCACTCTTCAACATTGAAAGCATCAGAGTTGCCACAGCTTCCTGTTCCTTCCCCTGCTGTCCAGCTTTAAATGGACATTTATACTGGTTTCCTGTGGAAGACTCCAAAATATCTTCATATGGCAACTGCCCAGTTGCTTTCCATTCCACTAGTTTCTCCTTAATTTGGATGTTTATTGCTCTATCCTGCTGTGGTGCTTTCTGAGTTAGATTTTCTACACTGAATCCTTCACTTCACAGGTACTCCATAACCTCAGTTTCTATTTATTTAACTTCTCCATTACTAATCTTCTTTTCTACTTTTATCTCTTTGTCTTTTTTTTTTTGTATTGTAAAGTTTTCCTTGTCTGGATTCCTTTGCCTGTATTTCTCTTCAAATATCTTTGGTGCTGTTAGTTTTGTATTGATTAATTTTGCTTTCTCCTTTGCACAAATATTACACCATATTAAATCTCTTTTTCTTTACCATGTCCATATTTCTTCTTCAGGTGTCTCCTGATTTTCCCCTTTCTCCTTACTTTGGGTACTCGTTCCATTATGCTGTGATGCAACCTGTGTTAGACTTTCTACAGCAGATCCTTCACTACGTAGGCACTCCATAACTTTAACTTCTATTTTTTCAACTTCTACCTTACTAATCTTCTTTTCTACATTCACTCTTTGTGATATTATTTTTTATTGTGAAATGCTCCATATCTTGATGCCTTTGCCTGTATTTCTCTTCGAATATCTTTGGGGCTGTCGATAGTTACCTCGACAAAGCGAACCATCACCGGTGGAATCCCCCAGAATTCTGTACTGGGACCTCTCCTGTTTGGCATCTACTTTTTTCTGAAGTAAAAGCCAATACCAGAGGGCTCTGACTGACTAAAAAATCTGCAGATGATTGCAAGCTAGGAGCAGTCATTGAATCCCCATATGACTTAGCCATCCTCCGGGAAGCTTGATCTCAAATAAATAACTGGTGTCAAAATCATGGTCTGAAACTAAATTGTATTTATTATTTATTCATTTGTTGAAATTCGTTCACCAGAAAAGTCTGACTGGGCACAGGTGCCCTTTTTTAGCAAAGATACAGG
Organism: Protopterus annectens; assembly: GCF_019279795.1. Classification (NCBI taxonomy): domain Eukaryota; kingdom Metazoa; phylum Chordata; order Ceratodontiformes; family Protopteridae; genus Protopterus; species Protopterus annectens. The sequence goes on from NC_056741.1 coordinate 134,498,158, forward strand.
GAGAAAAGTTCCAAGGTATCATATTTAATGGAATCAGTATTTACAGTAGTAAATTTTATAATGCAGTTTTAGTGAACACATAGCACAATAGTCAGTATAATAAAATGTGTATTGATATTCAAAAACATTAAATTTTCAAGCCTTGTACTAAGACTTTACAGACAGAAGGGTGGTGAATAAAATAGGTAGGAGTAAGATATACAATAGAGTGAGATATTACAGGAGATAAACAAGTTTGAATGCTAACAGAGAAGTAGAGAATGAATAGTAATTTGGCCATGATAATTAGAAGCAGGTATATAGTTTAAGAAGTACAATTAACTGAGGTATTAGAAGGGGATAATCAGGTTATGTGATTTATTTTTTTAAAGGAAGGTACAAGAAAGGCGATGAAGGGTGTTAGAGAGCTATATCACAGATGAGGAGCAAGAGCAAAGTCAGGAGGCAGAGGCAATGTCTTTTAGTAATGGTTTGAGAAGATGAAGGTGTGTGGTAGACCTAACTGATATAGGAAATTTTTCCAAGTTCTGGATACATTATTGGAATAGACTCTGACCCTAGCAGCCCTTTGTGGTTTGTAGATGGTAAGCAGATGTTAATTATTTGAACAAAAGGGAGAAATGCCAAAAAATGCATTATTATACTGTTAGGGAATTCATCTACCCAGGGAACTACCACATTACAATATGCCCCTAAGAGTCAACCCAGTTGTTTGGGATTTGAGAACTTATGTGGACAGTAACCTAACCTTTGACCAATATGTGTATATTGTAAGAAAGTCCTTTTATATTGCACAGCTTATAAACAAGGGGATTGTGTCTAGATATAGCGATGTCAGTGTTTCTCCTTTACTCTTCCATTATTAGCCCAATTAATTAATGCAATACTCTCTTTGGCATGTACCTGTTCAAGCACATACAATAGCTGGAATGCCCACAGAGATACCTTACTAGAAGAATACAAGGCCTAAACAAAATGTCATACATGGACCATCTCAAAGCCCTGTCACTATACTTGGTATGCTACAGACTGTTAAGATGCGACCCGTGTCTGGCATACAAGGTGTCGTCTGGCCTATTACTGATGGATTTATTGCACATCAGCAAGTCAAATGGCATCAGAAATACTCAGTCTAGGGATCTAAACCTCTTCTAAAAAATTAACAGAATGGTTTGAAGGGACAGGTATATCTCACAGAGGTTACTCCTCATCCACATAAAACAAAGCTCATCCCTGTCTATTTTCAAGTGTAACTTAGATCTGTGGATAGGAAACAATAAATTTACACCAGGACTGCCCCCTGTAGTACTAATGGAAAGATGCAACTCCTAAATGCTTTACCCTATGCATTGGTCTCCACAGATTATCTGTGGTATGATCCAAGTTATTCTCATTAGGGGTAATATATAATTATCAACTATGGGATACATAAGGCCAATCTATAACCAAATGGGCAAGTTTATTTTGAGAAATGGCCCACAAGGACAGCTAGCTTAGTACTTAGCTATGAACCTATTAACCTATAAAACTAAGTGGCTCACAGCAACCTTACCCTCAAGCAGACAAAGTTTTGCTTATCGCCTATATGGAATTCAATGGGATGGCAATGGGAAAAGCCCAGTAATATTTATAAGGCTAGAGTATAGTGGCTGGTCAAAGACTTGTGTTCTGAGTGAACAGGAGTGGGCTGCTGTACTTTGTGGCAAGTTTCTTTTTTTTTTTTTTTAATCCTGACACTTAACCAGATGGCTAAGTTAAGAGATGGGATTTGCTAGCACCTGTTTGTGTGTGTTTGTGTGAAATGGAGCTGAAACTACATCACGGCTAAGCCAAGCATTTGTGATATGTTCACTGACAAGCTAATAGCTGTAATCACTGGCTTAGGTAAGGAAGCTGTGTGTGGGTAAAACATAATTGACTGGTGTCATTTGCTTAACTATTTTGCACTGACCTTGCATGATTAATATGATTAAAATAAAGCATATTGGAAATAAATACTTTACTGTGAGTGTGTGTGTGTCTGTGTGTGTGCGTGTGTGTGTGTGTGGGGGGGCTGTTTGCCCTGTTGTGTTTCTTTGTCTTTCTTTTGGTTTAAAACATTAACAAACCTCTGTAGTTCTAGACTGTATGTTAAGGTTTTACGTAAATGATGCAGTAATAGGATTGCTTTTTCCTGCTCAAAGCTAAACTTATTGAAGGAAAGTTTTTTGTTTAAAGTCTGATGTCCATGTGTGGGGGATGTAGTCCACCAGGAAGTAAGAAAAAAGAGGTGTTCCCCTTGTCTTGACATAAACAGGGGAGAGTGCCTAAAATAAAATAACAAATTACCTCCTTTAAATAATAAAAAAGATCATAAAAAATAAGGTCAGGTAGGCAGAAAAAATAAATAGATAAAGTAAAGCACTTTATCTTTTTTCTGTAAACTTTGTTGTCAACTCTAAAGAGACATGTTTTAAGCAAAATGGCTTTCGGATTGGCTACCAGTGCAGTCAATCTTGTGACTAAACACTAGTCTACCCCAAGAGAAAAAAAATAGTTATTCACCCACCTTGATAAAAATGAGAGAAAAACCCAAAAATAAAATAAAAAATTGACTCCTCCAGAACCTAAAAAGTCAGGGGAGTTGGGCTAAAAATAAAATAGAACACTTTGTTTTCCTCATGTTTAAACTGTGGCATCCACTCAAGTTGGACAGCTTTTAAAGGCAAGCAGGATCTCTGATAGGTTGCTGGAGCAATCAATTTTGTGACAAAACAGTAGTCCTCCCAGATACAAGAGACATTATGTGATCCCATCATCTTGACAAAAATAGGGGAGATCACCCAAAGTAAAAATAAGAAAGAGAAGGTGGACAAAAAATAAAATAAAGGAATTTGTCTTCCTTGTTACTTAAATCATTGGCAGATCTCTGTAGTTTTAGTAAATTCTGTCTATTACATGTTAAGGTCGTATATAGTAAAGCATTAATATGACTGTTTTTTTCCTGCTCAAAGTTGAGAATTTAATCTCCTAAAACACATGTAGATTTCTGTTCTTTGATCACTGAGCACAGACTGTTTGTTTGAAATACGTTTTGTGGCTGTTATCTTTTATCAAAATGGGATAGCTGAGGAATACACAGTTAGCAAAGTATTCAGTGGGAGTTTGAGTGATTGTCTGTAGATGAAAACAACTTGCCCTCTTATCGATTGATCAGTTTAAAGTTTTGCTTTAAGGACTAATGTGCTTTTATGTGGAATAAATGGTCTGGCAGTTAGTACAAAGGATTAAAGAGCTGTTAATGAGACTGGTCCAGAGTTTGATTCCTTCAGACTTCACTGCACCTCTCCCCAGGCTGAGTAAGGAAAGGGTGATGGTCATTTGCTTGTCTGGTGCCGGGATTCATCAGACCAAGTTCATAATCAGCAAGTACCAGTATGACTGTCATAGTTCATGTGGGTATAAACAACTTGGGAGGAACCTCCCAGGACTATATGAAGAAAGACATGATGGAGCTCTAGTGTCACACATAGGTATGAGCTTAGAACTGAGCAACATCTTACCTTCCCCCAAGGCTGATATCTCAACACAAGCAAAAAATAATTGACTTTAATAATTGGTTTATCTTTTGGTGACATTTGAAGGAGATACAATATTTGTCAGTCTGGGACAGTATGATCGACAGACTATTTTGCTTCGCCTGGGATGGTCTGCACTTGTCCCCACTAGCTTTTCAAATATTGGCTAAAACATTTACTTTTTTAGACATTAACAGCTAGATAAACCTACCAACATCAAAATAAGCAAAGGGAATATGTGAAGGTGATACTGATCAATGTTAAGAGCCTAACAAGAACCTCCACTCCCTGTAAGTCCTCATTATCTTGGAGGACATAATGCCTATGCAGTGACTGAGATACAATTTAAATTGGCAGAGAGTACTCTGGCTATAATGCCTTCCACACACTTGACCAGTTACTATGCAGGAAGGGAAAATGGTGGAGGTGTTTCAGCCTTCATCCAGAAGATAGTAACATCAAGGCTGGTAAACCAGCATGATGCCCTACAGCTTCACCATGTCCAACTCACCATCAGCAAAGTTCCTTACCATAGTCTAGCTAGCAACAAAACACCCTCTATAGTGCCTACTTATAAGAACTCGAGTTACTCAGCTTTAAACCCAATATCTTCTTGGGTAACTTAAACTACCAAGCTACAAACTGGGAAGCATATACCACCACTTGTGTGCAAGTCCAGGGACTTCTGAACTTTATTAACATAAATGCTCTAGACCAACTAGTCAGATTACCCACCACTTCTGATGAAGTCCTGGTAAAAAAATGATAAAAGTAGTAAACCTTATAAAAACAGTTATTTTTAAAGTGATTATGCAGTTTTTTTTTATCAGTATTGTTTACAGTGTTAGTGGTATTATTATGATTTCCGACTATGAAAAACAACTTTTTTGACCTTGTCCTCACAAATATGGGGGAATTATACTTTATCCCTTGTGTAACATCCTCATTTGTCAGGTCTCACCACAAAGCAGTCTCTTTCGAAGTAAGACTAAAACCCAAGATGTCCATTGTCTCTGGAACTTTTTGAAATTTTTGAAAGGCATTGACTATAAAAATAATTTGTCTACACTATCCCTTCCTTTGCATTAAAACAATAAACATATACTTTTTCCTCCTTCACCAGCTGGAAACCAGAATTATAATATGCATCTCATGGCATATTTTGCATTCTATTTTGTTTAGTTGTAATAGTGTAAAAACAAAAAAACTTTACATATTCTAGCTATTCTATTACTTTTGTATTAATACATTATAATATTATGTATTACTACTTTAAAAAAACAATTATATCTATGTCAGGTCTCTCTCATTGTATAAAACTACTATTACATGCCTTTTTTATGTAATGTTTCTATGTGGAGCTTTTCTTCCCAGGCCTCTGGTGAAAATGGGTTTCAGCCCAGTCAGACTTTCCCATAAACAAATGTAAAATAAATAAATAAATAAATACAATTTCTGGAACTTTTAGAAATTTCTCAGAATCATACCCTGGCAAGATTCAAATCCTCCCAAAACCAGAAAATGTTACTGCTTTTGTGGAAGCATGCACCACTAGCTTATATCAGCGTGTAAACACCTGTGTAAAATAAAGTGCAGGCCAAACCCTAAAACATACTTCCTGGTAGAACCACAATATCGATAAGCTTTAAAAAAAAGGAAGAAAATGGTGATGAAAAACAAGATGTACAACATCCAGCATGATAGAAGTCCTATCATTAAATTAAATAAGCAGCTCAGGAGTAGAATTAAACCGCCAAGGCTAAATCTGAGGCAAAATAGCCACCCAAGCCAAGGGCAGCCACGAGGCCTTCCTCAGTGACGTCCGTAATCTTAGAAGCACTGCACAGTAAGTGAGCTCTGCTGATTGTGAACAACACCACCTACACTGAAGGTGAAGATACAGCAAACATGATGGCAAATAGATTCAGCTTTCTTCACCCCCATTTCACCCCAGAATGTCTTATAAAAATAACAGAAACCAATATGCTCCCAGCTATCACAAAGCACTGTGAAGCTGTCTCAAAAGCCAAAAATACTACATCTGTGGTCCTGACAATGTTTCCGGATGTGTCCTGAATAGAAAGAAGCATTTCTTATCAATGTCTGTAGCAATATCAGCCTACAAACGGACTTTGTACCAAGCAGATGGATTATAGCAACAGTCATACACCCCTGCACCAACCTGGATAACTGCCAGCTCATAAGTCTGACTAGTCTGATGTGTAAAACTATGGAAAGACTTATAATGGAATTAATCAATAAGGATATAAGAAACCGCCAAACACTAGACACATATCAGCTTGGTTTTGTCAATGGCAGGTCATGTTTACTTAACCTAGTGGAATTTTTCAAAAGGATCACCAAAGCAATAGATGCAGGCAAGGTGGTACACACCACCTACTAAAGCTGATCAAAGTTTTTGGCATAATACCCCGTTCAGGTATTGTAAAAAAAAACTTACTAAATTAGGAATAAACCCATATGTCAAATGTTGGATTGTCAGATGGCTCAGAGATGAGACACAGGAAGTCAAGCTAGGGGACTCTGCCTCCATAAAAATACCAGTCACTAGTGAAATCCACATTGAAGGTCTTTGATTTGTGGGTGACTGCAAGCTGGGAGCAGTCAACGAATCACCAAAAACATAGGCATCCTCCAGGAGGCTTGTCCTAAACAAATAACCACTGCCAGACTTATGGACTAAATCTAAATACCAAAAAGTGCATTATTGTATATTATGGGGAACTGAATGCCATGTGAACTACCACATTGATTTGTTTTTAAGTATTGTGCAACTCACTCTCCACATAATTAATTCCTGCTTCTCCCATGGTCTTCTCAATCTTTTGTACTACCTCAATTATTACAGCTTATGATTATAACCAGTTCTAACAAAAACACTAACAGTCAATTCACTATCTACTCCACAAATGCTACTCCAATTGCTCCAGTGGCACAGGCTAAGCTATTGGGAATAACCATAGACTCCCACCTAAAATTTGATAGTCATCTGAACTTAACTATTAAAAAAGTACATGCCAAACTGGGGTCACTCTACCGTATCAAACCATTTCTTACCAACAACACAAGATCAGCCATTGCTCGCTCCCAACTTCTATCCACCCTACTCTATGCATCTCCCATTCTGACTAATCTCAACAAAACTGAACTAAGCAAAATGGAAGCTTGCTATAACAGAATTGCCCACTTTGCTGCAAATTGCTCATATAGAACTCATCACTGTACTGCTTTGAGACAGCTCCACTGGCTTGAACTGCCCATCCTCCTAACCTACAATCAGCTCTGCCTCTGTCATTCTATTACGTCCCCAATAAGTGTCCTGCCCTCAAAAACCTAGTACAACATCACTCAGCCAAAAGGCCTCTTAGATCATCAAGCAAACTACTACTAGAAGTCACCAACAGCTACAATAGCTTTGGAGATGCACTATATAGTATTTCGGTGGCTAAAAAATGGAACTCTGTCCATACTAGCATTCAAAACACATCATCCAAAGCCTCCTTTAAAGACCTCATCAGGCAACATCTCAAGCAAAGTTGGCAGTGCCATGATTAAAGGTGTTCTTCATATCAGGTGTTACAGGCTAGTGAAAGCGGATAACATATACATACTAAATCTAGAGCAATTGATAATAGTTTTTCAATCTTACTCACAAACACTGGCTAATCTACAATGTATGTACTGTACCTGTGTACTATGTATGTATTCTACCTACATTCCAAAGTTCAGCTGTACACCACAAATCTATTACTTACCTTTATTTTTAAAATTAATATTTTTTTGATTGTTCTCTCCACTGTAACTGTTTGTGCCGCATACCACTGTAAAAACATGTCTCTTGTAATTTCTGTGTGTACTGATTATGTCTAAATAACTAAATGTGTCTGTAATTTTTCTTTGTGGAGCTTTTCTCCCAGGGCCTCTGCTGAAAAAGGGCCTTTTCGGCTCAGTCAGACACCCCCGGTTAACAAATGTAAAATAAATAAATAAAATAAATTTTATCTACTCTAGTACTGGTTCATACACTTAGGTCCACATGTACTTACTAGGCTAGCCTAGCCTTTTTATTCCTATGATAGTTTTTTAGACTTTATAATTTAAGCCTAGCCTTTTTATTCCTATGATAGTTTTTTAGACTTTATAATTTAAGCCTAGCCTTTTTATTCCTATGATAGTTTTTTAGACTTTATAATTTAAGCCTAGCCTTTTTATTCCTATGATAGTTTTTTAGACTTTATAATTTAAGCCTAGCCTTTTTATTGCCATGATAGTTTTTTAGACTTTATAATTTAAGCCTAGCCTTTTTATTCCTATGATAGTTTTTTAGCCTTTATAATTTAAGCCTAGCCTTTTTATTCCTATGATAGTTTTTTAGCCTTCATAATTTAAGCCTAGCCTTTTTATTCCTATGATAGTTTTTTAGACTTTATAATTTAAGCCTAGCCTTTTTATTCCCATGATAGTTTTTTAGACTTTACAATTTAAGCCTAGCCTTTTTATTCCTATGATAGTTTTTTAGACTTTATAATTTAAGCCTAGCCTTTTTATTGCCATGATAGTTTTTAGACTTTATAATTTGTGTATGTATGACAGTATGGTAGAGAGAATAAGAATATACTGGGGCATCTACTTCTTGCCATTTTCCATATAGTCATCCAAATTACATTTGGATAGACTAAGAAAAGTACTTTGCTATATAAAGAGTGGAAGATGCTCCATAGAACTGATATTTTCTATGATATATATTTATCTCTACAACATGTTCTGTTTGTGTTACAAAAGAGAATGATATCATTTGATTGGGTATTTATACTACTGCTGGAATTGTGCAATAACCTCTGCCTTGCATATAGAACCTCACCGGATCCTATCCTGTGAGACTTATTACACATGTTTATGTCTGTATTCTACCACAGAGGTCTGTTCTTAAATTTGGAATTGTATTTACCTCAGAGGGGGACAGATGCATCTATGCACCTATTTGCACTCCCTGGAATCACTCCTCACTTTGGAAGATGCTGACGTCTGTGCAGTCACCGAGACATGCTTTAAAGGTGTGGAAAGCACCCTGGCCGTGCAGGGCTACAATACCTTCCATACGTTCTGACCACAAACTGAGCATGAAAGAGCCAAAGGAGGAAGTATCCATTTTCATTAAGGATAAGTACACTTTAAGACTGGTCAAACACAATGACTCTCTTCAGCTGCTCCATGTCCAATTAACTATAGGTAAAGTCCCCTACCACATCATAGCTAGCTGTAGGTCCCCTACCATGAACAAGGAAAAGCATACCTGGACTTACTGGAGTCACTTACCATACAGCCTAACACCTTACTCATGGGTGATTTTAAATTATTCTACCATCAACTAGGAAACATACATGGCCACAAACATGGTAGCTCAGAGGTTCTTGAACTTTGTCAGTGCAAATGCTCTGAAACATCTACTCAGACACCCACAAGAGGCTCAAATGTTCCTGGACATAGAACTTACCCCCCCCCCTCCATGTGATGTCCTCGCTGGAAATATTAGACCATAAATTAATTTTGTTTGACATAATTATACAACCAGATACCCCCATCAAGCTCAAAAACACTTAAGCATTTTTCATAGACAAGTTACCTCCTACAAGGTGATGGTATAAGACGTTTCAAAGCCCCCTAGAACATAGATAGCATGGACTCATATGCAGATGTGTATATCAATGCCTTATATAACTACTTAAGCAGTTGTATAGAATCGGCTGTACCTGACCAGACTAAAACCAGGTCTTGCCAAAAAACAAGACACCCTGGTGGACCCCTAGTATAAACAGGCAATACAACAAGAAAAAGAAACTAAAATGTCCAAGAACAAGAGGGAACTGTCTCAGCAGAGGAAGAAATCCCTCTCTAGCTTAAACGAACAAATCAGAGATCTTGTCTAGTCCTTCAAAGCTAATTATGAAACAAAAATAGCCTCCTTAGCTAAGGATAATCACAAGGCAAGGAAATCTAAAATGCATACCTAGCTATGAGCTGAACTGGTTGTGGATGCACCACCCATACTCAACTGTAGGTAACAGCCAACCTGCTAGCTGACAGATTTGGAGCAAACTTCCTCCCCCTGCCCCCTCCAGTCATCCCCCAAAGTATACCTGCCACCATTCTTCAGCCTATTATCTCAAGAGAGCAGGTCATCTCTTCACCATCCAAGGCCAAAAACATGGCATCAATGGGACCAGACAACATCCCAGGTTTCCTTTTAAACAACTTAAAACATAACCTAGCAGACCCACTTACATCTGTGTTTAACCACAGCCTGTGAACTGGCTATGTTCCAGCAGAATGGAGGACAGCAGCAGTAATCCATCTGCACAAAAGGGGACCATCAACTGACTCTGGGAATTATAGGCCCATAAGCTTGACTAGCCTCATCTGCAAGGCCATGGAAAGAATCATTATAGACCTTATTACCAAGGGCATAAATAATCTTCAACTCTGGACCCAACCCTATTTGGATTCTTTAAAGGCAGATCATGCCTGTTAAACATGGTTGACTTCTTCCAGAAAGTCACCAAGGCCCTAGACAAGGGATAGACAGTACATACCACCTCCCTTGATTTAGCCAAGACATTTGACACACTCCTCCACTCAGGTATTATACAGGAACTGTCCCAATTGAGAATTAACCCCCGCATGACCAGATGGGTAGCCAACTGGCTCACTGGCAGGACACATACTGTCAAAGTGGGTGACTTCACCTCTAGCAAAAGACCAGTCACCAGTGGTGTACCACAGGGTTCTGTGCTGGGCCCTTTACTGTTCAGAATTTATTTCTCAAAGGTCCAGGCAAACTTGGACAGCCTGTGGTTGACCAAGTTCACTGGCAGTTGCAAATTGGGAGCAATCAATGAGTCTCCCAATGATGATAATATACTGCAGACAGGGATAAAGCAGACAAATGATTGGTGCTAAAGTTGCAGATTATTGGCTAAATACAAAAAATGCATTATTATTCCCTTTAGGAAAGCTGACGTCCCAAATATGTACACTATAGATAGCATCCCTTTAAGTGTAGACCCAAAGGTATGTGATCTGGATCCTCAGGTTGATACAATCTGAACTTTGACCACCACATATCTACAGTAGTATGGAAATCCTTCTATGTGGCACATCTTATAAGTGAAGGCATTGTATCTAGATTTAAGGATGTTGGAATTCCATTATACACGGCCCTCATCAGACCAATAACTGAGTATAATGCTCCCTTTTGCATGTGCCTCACCAGACACCTGCAGCAACTGGAGACACTACAGAGGTTTCCCACCAAGAAATTACAGAGTACACAAAGCAAGTCTTATGTGGAACGACTGAAAGCCATTTCACTGTATTCTGTCTCCTACAGGTTGATAAAGGGTGACTTGTGTCTGGCTTATAGGGCAATCTCTGACCGGCTTTGATGGAAATGCTACGAATTTTTAAATCAAACTGTACAAGGGTCACTTGCTCCAGGGATCCTTATATAGACTCTGACATAAACAGGTAATGCTAGAGAGACTTATACATCTCCCAGAGGCTGCCATGTCTCTGGAACAAGCTTCCAATTCATGTCAAATAGAGCCTCTCCTTGACCCTCTTCAAATGCAACCTAGATTAATGGATGGGTGAGCACAAATTCACTCTTGGGGTGATGCCCATGTCTCTCCTGGACAGAGGAAGTCAGTATTAACTACCATAGACTCATATCTCTGCAAACTTTACTCACCTAACCACCAACATTTAGGGCAACCTGGGATACATATGGCTAGGCTTGTAGGGGCTCTAGGGCCATTAGCCTAGTAACCTTCTATGAACTTATGAACCTATTTACATATACATAGAATCTGACAGTAAAGAATTTTGCATAAGCAGTGTTGACACGAGGTGCCATGGTGGAATCTACCATACTACAGGCCATCTATCTGCCATGAAAAAGGCAAAAAAAATGGGTTGCTGTCCAACCTTCCCTGGACCTCTCTCTTGAGGCTAGTGAAAACCAAGAGGATTGCTTGGTTGTTATATTGGATTCCTCTGCCGCGACCCTGTTGGAGGCTGGCTTGGATCTGACTTTTTGCATGTCCTTGTAGGATCTGCAAACATCTGCTCTGAATGTTGAGGGGGAACCTTGGCTGATTATTTCTGAAGAACTGACCAGGACACCACACACTCATGTTCGGGAGAAGATTCCCACTACATTGCTTGAGTGCAGACAAGGGTCTAAACCACCTTGGGCATTTTATGGCAGATGTTCCCCAGAAGAAAAAGGAGAAAATTAAACATATTTTTTCCCCTTGATGATAAAGATCCCTAGCATGAATGGCAGGATTTTACCCAGGGATTGTTTAATGCCTTAATGGCCTTAAAGCCTCATCTAAGAGTTTCTGTGTCTGCTTCTCCTTGTTTTTTTCTCCCCTTTAGAAGCCCAAGGAGCAGGAATCATCAGAAGAGGACTTGGATTCTGGGGAAAAGTCTTTAGCATAGTCCTCTCAAATTCTTCTCCCTTGGATTAGGTGTCCGAGGAGGAGGATTCTATCAGTCCAGACTCCCCTTTGTTGAAACTCTCCTTTGGGGATACTATTTCTTGTCTTATGAAATTTTTGATGGAGTCTCCTAAATCCTCTGTTGTACCTCCTATCTTGGCTACCCTTCTAGATACCTTTAAAACAGCCTCTTTGGCCCTGGACTCTCAACCTTCAGCCCCTATGAAACCTGATAGATTTTATAAGGTGCCTGATTATTGTAAGTTCTTATACAAATATCCCTCTGCTGATCCTTCTGTAGTGTCTGCCTCTTCTGAAAACCTTCTACACTTTTGCTGTTTACTAAAATCCTTCCTTCAGGCAAGGATAGTACTGCTGTGGAATGTTTAGGTAAAAAGGTGTATACTGCTGCCACCCTGGCTTTTCGGGCTATTAACTACCAAACTCACATGGCCAGGTATTTTCTAGCCCTTCTGTCTCATGTTTTTTAGGTGATCTCTGACCTTCCAGGTTCAGAAGGGAAGGTCTTGCCCCTTTCTGTATTGGGTTCAACTTCTCAAGTGGCTCACCACTCTATTAAATGTAGTTATGATGCAGCTGATGCTTCTTCTAGGGCTGCTACCTTTGGTTCTGTTTTGAGATGTTACTCTTGTCTTCATCTCCAGCCCTTACCTGATGATATTAAGGCTAAATTGTTGGATGCTGCTCTTGATAATAAGAACCTTTGTGGTTCTGCTGCTGATGATCTTTTTAAGTTTCTCCATAATAAAGGCAAAGGCTTGAAGGAATTGAGATATATTTTTGTGCCTCCAATCCCTAATTTCCAGAACAATTATAAATCTAAATCTGCTTTAGTCTGTAGACAGCCTTGCTCTTCTCCTATAGGTAAGAAGTGTTCTAGGTGTGTAGCTCCTACTAAGTCTTCTCAGACTACTACTGCTCAGAAGGCTTCTTTTCAAAACAAACCAGGTTTTATCTGACAGTTTGCTTCCACTATCCCTTGGTCAGGTTCCCCGCTCCTTTCGTCTTTCCCTGTCCCTTCCCAATTGGTTAAGGTTCACTCACGACTCTTCGGTACTGTCCATCACCCCCCCAGGGATATATCATGTTTTGGAAATACCCTCCTTCTGGGCATTCCTCAACCTCCTCAGGAACAGCTTCCTTTCTTTCCAGACCTGCTTCAGGGCCTTTTGGCCCATGGCTCCATTCAACTATTGCCCCCTGTCCAGGAATGGAAACAGTTTTATTCCAATATGTTTCAGGTTCCCAGGAAGAAAGGCACCTGGAGGCTCAACACCTTTTTTGAAGGTCACTTATTTTCTCATGTTGTCCCTTCAAATTCTGTTCCCCTCTTTTTCTTCCCCAAGCTTGCTTAGTATCCCCAAATCTAAAGGATGCCTATCTTCACATCCCCAGCCATCCCCTTTTCAAGAAGTTTTTACATTTGCCTGTTTCTTCCTTGCATTTACAGTTCTCTGCTTTGTCCTTTGGCCTTTCTACTGCCCCAAGGGTATTTACCAAATGCCTTTCTCCTATCATTGCCTTTTGCTGGATGAGGGAGGTTCAAATCTTTCCTTATTTGGATGACCTACTCATCCAGGCTTCATCCCCTGAGGTCTTGATTAAGCAGCTCCAGTTTATGTTTTTGCTTTATAATGCCTGGAGTTTACCATAAACATTCAGATGTCAGTACTGGTTCCATCTCAGGATCGTGTGTTTCTCGGTTGCAGGATCCAGACCATTCCAATACTGACATCCCTGCCTCCACTCAAGGCTTTCTCTAATCACCTTTTTCCAGTGCCTTCTTCCTCTGGCTTCAGTTACAGCTAGGGATTTTCTCAGGGTTCTAGTATTCATGGCCTCCACCATTCTTATGCTGCCTCTAGCCAGACTCCATATCAAAAACCTGTAGTAGTTCCTAAAGTCAGTGTGGCTTCAACACTTTTATCCCTGAGTTTTCCTTTCCTTCTATGCCTCAAGCTCAAGCTTCAGTGATGGATTCATTAGCTTTTTCTTAACATGAAACTTCTTGTTCAATCCCTAGTCCCCTCTCAGGAACTTTTTTCAGATGCCTGGAACAGGAGATGGGCAGCTTCCTTCATTTCCCTCAAGGTCCAGGGCCTCTAACGTTTCATCAGAGGTCAGATCACATCAAGATAAAGGAGATGAGAGCTTTCTTTTTAGCTCTTCAGACTTTCCATTCCCTCTTTCTTCCAGGCCTTCTCAAAATATTTACAGAAATACCACAGTGATGTGGTATTTCAACAAGCAATGGGGGCATGGTACTACCTTCTTTGCAGGGTGATTCTTCAGTTTTTGGATTTAGCTGTCCATTTCCAAGTGACTCTTCATGTGGTATGCATTCCTTCAGAGCAAAATACTGTGGCAGACTCTTTGAGCAGGTCCAGTACACAGGCTCATGAATGGATGCTTCACAGAGATGTGTTTATGGACATTATCCATCAGTGGGGTACTCCACAGGTAGATCTTTTCCCCTCCCCTTTAAACATACAGCTTCTTCTTTTTTAAACCAGTCCCAAGTCCTCTGGCTTGAAAGGTGGACACCCTATCTTTTCCTTGGAAGGGGATATTTCTCTACACCTTCTCTCCCTTTCCTCTGATTCCAAGGGTCCTGCTCAAGATAAAGCAAGACTTCTCCAAAATCTTGCTGGTAACTCCCTTTTCTACAGACAGCATTGGTTCCCCATTTTTCTTCACCTAGCTAGGGGCAATCATCACAAGTTACCTCACAGAGTGGACCTCCTCACACAAGACAAGGTATCTATCTCCACTTGTCCACTCTTTAACTGACATGTGGGTGATAGGGTTTTGATCCCTTTTAGGCACCTTTTTTTCTAAGGATATGATTAGGGTTCTGCAGGAGGCCAGGAAAACCACTACTACGAAATCATATTTGTCTGAATGGAAGAGATTTTCTATCTGGTGCCTTTCTCATAACTAGGATCAATTTTCTGTGGAGGTCCATCTGGTTCTCTTTTATTTGTGTGAATTTTTCCATGCTAGGCTATCAAATTCAGTATTTACGTATTATCGTAACCACATTGCGAACAGGAGATCCGGCTCATTTTCAATCCGTTCTCCTACCGAGGTATGTTATATATAGCTTGCAAATATTTGGAAAACAAGTTGGCTTAACTTCATTGGCTCTGCTTGACAGAGGATCAGTTAATTAATCAATGAGGCATCGAAAGCCGACACACTCTGGCTAGACTTATAAATGCCCTCTGGCAGATATCCTAGTACCTACCTAAGTTGGATGTCTGTGTCTGTACTTCATTTAGTGTTATTGGTTTTTAAGTTTAGAATAAGAGGAAGGAAACATAATTGATAACTATCGTCATCTGGAATGGACTGTGCACCCATTATACATGCACAGCTGAGCAGCTTGTGTGATTTATGTTGGATTTCGAGTGACCTACTTCCAAAAATTATTAATTAAACATAGAAACAATATATTGGTTTTGCTGTTGGTGGTTTCTATTAATAAAAAAAAAAACACCCTGCAGAATAGATATCATTAATATGTAGAATGGCATTTCAATGAACTAAAACTTCTCAATGGTCCACAGCAGTATGCAAGGTTCACAAGTTTTTAGTACACTTGTTCTTCTTTCTGCTGTTCCCATGTTCAGTAGAGGGATATGGTTAAAGTGCTACCTAATAAGCTAGAATATGTATTAGCTGCCCCAGCCAGATGCAGCTGGGCTAATATACCCCCACAGTGTCGAATATTTAATGGTGCAGTCCATCATCTTTTAAATATGGTGGCTGCTCTGCTGTTTCGCATATAAAAGGTGATGGTGAATGTCTAACTGAAATATACATTTAAAAAAATAAAGTGCAATAAACAACTACAGTATAACAATCCCTTATTCTGTGGTGACATTTTCATACAGGTAACTCACTGAAATAAAATACCCCCACCACAAATTGCTACATAACTGCAGTCTAAATCATGTTTATATAATGTGGTTGTGATAATACGTAAGTACCGTAAATTCTTCTGATAAAGCTCACCTTTCAGCTATTTCTGCTTGTCTGCCATTGACACCTCCTCCTCTTGCCTCTATGTTTGAGGTCAAACACTTTCTTAAAGGTGTTCTTCATATCAGGTGTTACAGGAAGCCTATTCCACCTTCCTGGCACCTCACTTTTGTACTTGAAAAACTAACTCAGGCTCCTTTTGAGACTGTGGCTTTAGTTTCCTTGCAACATTGTACCTGGACAACTGTTCTTCTTGTCACCCTTTACTTCAGATAAGAGAGTCTATGAACTCCAGGCTCTTATGGCTGTTCCTCCTTTCTTAGTTCATGATAGGGACAGGGTGTATCTTCTTACTATCCCTTTCTTTATGCAGAAGGTGGTTAATGAGTTGTTTCTCAATCAGTCTATTAATTTTCCCTCAGTTCAGTTATTATTTGGATAAGGCTAAGGCCATTCACAAATCTGAGCAACATTTTGTTTCTTTTCACCCCAGATCTCTAGGTTTGGCTGTTTCTAAGCAAAACATATCCTCCTCGATCTCTAAGGCCATTTCTTTCTGTTGCTTCTTTCATGGAATATGTCTTTCTACCTCAGTAAAGGCTCATTCTGCTAGAGCTGTTTCTTCCGCTGGTGCTTTTTTCAGAGGATTGGATATCACTTCTCTGCTTGAAGCTACCACATGGACTTCTGTCCATTCCTTCACTAAGCGTTACAAACTGGATATTGTTTCAAGAACAAGAGCTGGCTTTGCCACAGCTATTCTGCAAGGGTTTCTAGAGGGCTCTTCTGTGCCTTCCTTCTCCCATGTTTTCTCTTTAACTTTTGTTCTCTGTCTTCTGTAAAGAATATTGGAAAACTGATATGGAAGGCCATAGTACAGTTGTGTAAAATCTTAACATAACAGTAGATGCCCTTCTCTTCACTGTTGCAGTTTTCACTCCCCCCCCCCTTCTGCTCTGCCTTTTTCTTCTATCTTCCTGGTCTGGAATTCTTTCCCTTTTTCCCCTTCTGGAAGCACACAAGCTCCTCCTAGTGCCTAAGAATATTGTTCCTCCTGGGGCTTTTCAGTTCTGTGGTCTGTACATCCATACATCTCCTTTATGCCCTATGTCTTGAGTATGGAGTATGTATGTGACATGTGATGAAGTCTATCAAATCCTTAGGTTTGGTATACTGGCTGGACATTGGGCTACAATTGTCAGTGAATCCAATTTGTAAAGAGTACTGTAACAGTGAAAGGAAGGGCATCTACTGTTATGGTAAAATTTTTAAACAGCTGTCCTTTCTACTAATGTGACTTTTTCATACAGCTAAGACAAATATGTCTCTCCAGCATTCATAATTTTTCTTCAATATTTCCTTCATTTTCTTCCTCCCACATTATAATTTCATTATATTTAATCACTTTTCCAAAACAAGTACAGTTGTGTAAGTTGCACTTACCCATAACAGTAGATGTTAAAATTCCTCACTGTTGTTTCCTGCCTAAGAAACAATAACCAACCAGCCTCAAAAACCTGTGGCTTCCCCCACTCGTTCACTCTCACTGCTGATTGGCTAATCCCAATGAGGAAAATCAGCAGAGTGAAGCTTGCTACAGGACTACCATTCCTGAAATAATCAACCAGTAATAACAATAAAACATATAAAATAGAAACGAACATAAACCTACTTTATATCATAACTTCAACAATAAAGAAGAGTAGTGGAATGAAGGGATGGTACCGTTACTGCAGTAGAGGAATTCGGACATTGCTGTTATGGGTTAAGTGCAATTTACACAACTGAACTATGTTTATCACTCCCACTGCTGCAGAAGCCCTTAAGCTATAGGGACTGAATACAAAAGCCTATGCAACCTAGGAGGAGGAAGGCTATGGATCCAGCAGCCCCTGGAGAATGGTCCTTGCCAAGTTTGACCTGAACTTACAAAAGGAATCCAGTGTGTAATGCTTTGTAAAAGTATGTACTGAGGACCATGCCATTGCCTCTAGAATGCTTGTAGAGTCCATCTCTTTCCAGCATGTCATCAGAGAAAACAAAGCTCTTCTGAAATGTGCCTTGATACTGAGTGCAGTGGATTTGCCATGTTGCAATAACAGAAAACAATAGTTGAAGGCAACCACCCAGAAATTGTCTGTACACACATGTGGCATCCTTTTTTGCCCCTTGACAAGAAATAAACAGCTGATTTTAAAGGGCTTAGTTCTATAACGATAGTACCCGAGCTATCTATGTCCAGAGTATGAGGAATCCATTCTCCCTGGTTTCTATTTTCTGAGTGTTAAACAGGGAGATTGTTGGTTTGATTCCAAATAATCTCTGAAATCACTGTGGACAGAAATTAGGGGTTTGATTTTAAGGACACCCTATCCCTGTGGAAAATCAGATACCCACCATGAGAGTCTGAAACTCAGATGCTATTCTTGCAGATGTCAGAGCAAAAATGAGTACAGTTTTCCACGTAAAAAAAATAAATAAATAAAACAATTTTAAAAAATCAGCTTGGTGTGCAGGTTCAAAGGGTGATACAGTAAGTAAAACACTTCTTACAGAAACTATTTTACCATAAACAGAGGAGAAAGAGAAGGATGTATGGGCAGGCATGCTGCAATAGCCATAATATGAACCTTTACAGAGGAATAAGCAAGGCCAAAGGAAAGTAATTCACACAAATATTTGAATACCAGTGGTACAAAATCCCAAATGGGTCCTAGTTATAGCATAGACACCAACTAGCAAATCAGTTCCACTTGGCAAAATAGGATTTTCTAATAGCAAACTTTTTTTGCCTTATTTAATATCTGCTACACATCCTCATGAAATAAGCAATTAAAACATATTAAAATTAAATCATCCAGGCAGTCAGATGAAGTTGATTGATATTCGAGTATGTCAAGCTCACCTGTCTTGTATGAGTAGATCCTGTCTGTAAGGAAGCTTGTGGTAATTGCCCTTGGCCAATTCCATACAAAGGGAGACCCAATGTTGCCTAGGCCAAAAGAGGGTCACCATGATGAATCATGGGGTATTCCTTTGCATATTTAGAATTATCCTAGGTATATATCAATGGAAAGGATGAAAACACATAAAGGGACATGCCCTTCTAAGGGAACAAAAATGCATTTATTTACCTGGCTTGCTTGCAAGGATCCCTGCAACATAACTTTTTTAGTTATCTGTTTTTAAAGGAGGGGAACAGATCTATTTAAGGTATTCCCTACAACTGTCTTCATTCCTGGAAGACCACCTCATTCAATTTTCATTCATGAGGGTCTCTCCTAATCCGGATCAGCTTGTCTGCCACTATGTTTTGCTCTGATGGAATGTGAGATGCCTGTCAGGTTAAGGAATGATGAAGAGATGACTCCAAAGCCATCATTGCCAGCCTGCACAGAGCTAACAACCTTGTACCTCCCTGCTTGTTTATATACAACAAGACAGTGGTATTATCTATAATCACTTGATGAGGTTCTGCGGACCAAAGGCAAAGGAGAGAGTTCAAGGCATGCATCTTAACCAAGTTGATGTGCTTTGATGTGCCTGAAGGACTTCACAGGCCTTGAACTTTTACCCCTCCTAAATCTGATTGTCTGTGGTGACAGACTCATTTGAGGTCTGAAGAAAGATGAAGAACTTGGTTCAGTTGATTTTGTTGTCTCCATCAATGCAGTTCCCTTTTTATAAACCAAAACATAGGAATCTGATACTCATGAGAATGCAAACACTGGATCAATGTACTCATGAGAATGCAACGCTGGATCCATATGTTCTTTAGAAACCATTGTACCTTTCTTATTTGTAATCTGGAGGTATATTGAGAATCATAGAAAGCATGAACCACAGGATTGTGAGAAATGCTCTTGCAGAAGTCAGAGACTGAATGGATAAGTTCAGGAAAGCAAATCTAAAGAAAGATCCACATTTGTCAAAAAGGCCTTTTGAAGAGAAAATCTATAAGGCATCCTAGCAACACAATCCTGTGAGACGGAGTCAAGGAGAATTTGCAATATTTACCTGGAAGTCTAGATTGGTCAAAAGAGACATAACCTACATTAATGACTCTTGACAACTGGATAGGGACTCTATAAAGATGATCAAGTCATCTAAATAAAGAAAGATGTGAATGTCATTCAGTTTGCAGCAAACTTTGATTGGGGATGCATAGAGAAATGATAATGTGATCCAGAAACAGAGAACCTTGGAAATTTCTTGAAGCCTATAGATATAGGAATTTGGAGAAATCACCTTTTAGGTCTAGAGTTACCAAGTAATTTGTGAGGAATGAGTGTTAACAAGTTCTGTAAGGTCAACATTTTTAACTTTGGATCTGTTAAGTGTAAATTTAGAAATGCCAAACTAGTGCTAGTCTTCATGAGGCCTCTGTCTTTGGCACCAGAAACAGTCTGCAGTAGAAACCTCTTCCCCTTTCACTTAAAGGCACTGGTTATATGACTCTCTGAATCTGTAAAGACTGAAGAACATGAGGAAGGAATTGTCTTTGGTTCAGAGGGTCGGGCGGTATTCCCCTGATAGAAGGTTTTTGTTTCTAGTGCCATCTGTAATGTTTCTGTGCCACTTCTAACACCCAGGAATTGGAAGCAATATTTTCCAAGGTGGAAAGCTGAAGGCCAGTTTTTGAGACAGATTTGTAGAGATAGTGGCCAGGGAAGATGGAAAATTGCAAGGATTGCTGACATAGTCATTCTGTTCTGTTGGTCTATCCCTTTTTCTGAAAATACCCTTTTTTGTTGTTCTTTGTTGCCCTCTGTTTGAATCTTTTTGCATTGTTTTTATAGAAAAAAACTGGTTTAGTTTGTTTGGATTTTTTGCGTAAGGGGGAGACCTAAATAGTGTGTACTGGAGTATATGAAATATCTTAGAAACTCCCTGAACTAATTTCTCTCTTTCATCACATTGTTTCAGAACCTGGGTAGTATAAGAACCAGACAAATAAATCTTTATCTAAAGCTGAATCCAATATTTCAGATGTTACCTTATCCACAAACTTTTGATTTCATATCCAAGTATATCTTCTCAACATTGAAGCATTAGCAGTGGTCCTAGACACTGTATCTGCTCAAGCATATGCACTCTTCAAAGCATGTTCACATGCCTGAGAAAGGACAGAAACACTTTGGTTCAAAAAAGAGCTTTCGCCTGTAGGAAGACTGGAAGATAACTCCATCAGACTGTCCATATGGCATAGCATAAAATTCCAAATGTATGCTTTGTAATTCAAAATTCTGAAGGCTAAAGTGAAATAAAAAAACATTATCTTACCTATGTGGTCCAACACTTACCCTATTTATCACTTGGTGAAAGGTTTGTATTCATAGATTCATAGATTAGTACTAAGCTAACTGCCCTTGCGGGCCATTGTAAGCCTAGCCAATTATCCCTTGTGAGACTCAAACCCTGCACCTTGTGTTTGTAAGGCAAACACCTTAACCATTAGGCCACCCTCCAGTTGCCAGAATGACATGCAGTTGAAATGGTAGCTGGGTCAGACCTAAGGTGAGAGAAATTAAATACATTAGCCTGAGGTACCTTATACAACTTATCTGCATTTTTTAGGGATTGATGGATTTATATTAGGATGAGTACAGACACTTTCAATGTATTTCCCTTTACCGCACTGTAGTGCGGTCTCAGAGTTGGTATATGGGGGTGCAGGCGGGCTTGCCCCTTTGCTTTTAACATCTAAGGTACATTATTTTTATTTTTTTTGTTTTACGAATTCAAAGTTTTCTAACTTCGAACATATGGTGTTGACCATATCGTATTCGAAGTTAGAAGTCTTCGACTGAATAATATAGACCCGTTATAGCTATACAGGCTTTTCTATAGTTACATTTATATGTAATACGCCAATCTGTCCTGTTTGTATAGAATTCTCTTATGCATAGACATTCTTCAAATAAGTTTCTATCTGTATACAATCTTCTATAGTTTCAGTTATATGCTACCCGCTAATCCATCTTTTTTCTATAGCGTTCTCTCATACTTAAATGCTCTACAACTACCTTTTTCCTCTTTCCTTCATAAAGTCGAACATTTTACTGACACGTTAAATTTTTGGCGTCCTTCCTTTCCATTATTCCATTTTCATTACTTCTAAACCGCAGCCAGAACCATGCTAATGCTAGTCCTGCATGGAGGTGTGCTCAATCCGGGGGTAAGTGTTTTAAGCACTATAAAAATACATTTTTATATAAATCAAGTGATTCTGGAAGTGTTTTCAGCCTGATGAAGCTACATGTGAAAGTTTTAACTAGCATTATTAAAAGTGTTTGCAGAGACATTATTGTGGTTCTGGTGTAAGTTTTTTTCATTGGATTTTTGCTTCTGTTATGTCTGCCAGTTTTATTTGAATTATTTCCAAACATAGACCATGTTGCAATATGATTAGAGAACCTTACTGTGTTTTTACCATTCCCTCTGTTTAATTCTAACTTTTTTATATAGTTAGTTTCCATTTTAAGTTCCTTCTTTTAAGTATATAGCCTACTTATTCAAATAATCATTTGTTATTCCTTTATTTTTTCACATCCTAACTTATCAACATTTTGCTTCTAAGTCTATTATTATTACATCCATATTAAAACTTAAATATTGTTCATCAAAATGTTAGCATACACAACAGACAATTTAACTATCATTCCTTTATACAACATAATTCAGCAATAATCCATGACTGGGTTTGGGTAATGCAGAATCTACCCTCAGATGGTTGGTTTGATCATGAGGGCAAAGCCCAGGTGATAAAACAAAGTCAACCATTGGTGAATCCTGTGATATGCACACACAAGAGTGGATTACTGCTATTATACAATGACATTATTTAAGAAAAAAAGTCTTATCTTTTCTAAATAATGTCACTGTATAAACAGACTTTAGTGGTCGCTATATAAACAGACTTTACTGTTCTGCTGTCTTCAATTAGTGTGGTACATCCAAAATGTGTAGTACGCATGTATAAGTCTTTGGCAGGGCACCTTTCAGCTGTTTAGATTTTTGGAGAATGCCCAGCTGACAGTTAATTGCCACTGGTCTGCTATTTATTTATGGGAATCATTGAGGCTAAGTTACTAAATAATGACAAGTCTCAGTTTGAGTTTTTAGGTATCAAAATTAAAAGCGGTGGTACTAAACTCCAAACCAGAATTGAAAGTCAAAATGAGAAACGGAGAGCGAAATCCAAATATTGAGCCACAGTTTATTCAGACAACGTTCCACGTAATAAATACACCACTCTATATGACACTCTATATAAAAACATAAACGCTATTGAACACACGCATTTTCGTCTGTTTAAATCAGACTTCATCAGATGAACCATGAATTTAATTACACTCCTTTTATAACCTGACAAATGAAATCAATTAATGAACATAATTTAAACAATTAACAGTGTTATAATTCCATTTAATACTTGCTTATGTGAAATATATGTCCCTGTCACATGAAAAACGATCTTTCATTGAGAAATAAATAAATAAATAGATACTTTTCCATTAATTAATATAATTTTATTCCCCTACATTTATAAAGATTAAAAAATGTCTATGTAAATAAATAATTCTAAATTAATTTATAACACCAAATTAGTGGTTTTAAATAATGCTAAAGGGCATTTTATTTAAAGGTTTTTAACCTAGGATATCACAGGATAATAATATGAATTTCCACTAGAGGGCAGTTGGAATATTAAAAGAATTTTAAAAGAATTATTTATTTACATAGACATTTTTTAATCTTTATAAATGTAGGGGAATAAAATTATATTAATTAATGGGAAAGTATCTATTTATTTATTTATTTCTCAATGAAAGATCGTTTTTCATGTGACAGGGATGTATATTTCACATAAGCAAGTATTAAATGGAATTATAACACTGTTAATTGTTTAAATTATGTTCATTAATTGATTTCATTGGTCAGGTTATAAAAGGAGTGTAATTAAATTCATGGTTCATCTGATGAAGTCTGATTTAAACAGATGAAAATGCGTGTGCTCAATAGCGTTTATGTTTTTATATAGAGTGTCATATAGAGTGGTATATTTATTATGTGGAACGTTGTCTGAATAAACTGTGGCTCAATATTTGGATTTCGCTCTCCGTTTCTCATTTTGACTTTCAATTCTGAGTTTTTAGGTATGCCATGGAGCTGCTTGTAGGGTTACTCTTGGCATTGTAAGTCTTTTTATTTTTCCTTCTCCACAAAGCAATTTACTGGTGGGGAAACTTTTTTTTAAAGATTTCATGCCACCCAGTCTCAAATTAGCAGGACATGCAGAATTGACAGAATTCATTGGCAGAAGCTCAGATAATTAGAATATTTCTATTTGCTGTCTGGGTGATTTACTAGAAAATAAGTCCTTCGGGGGACAGAAGAATAAAGAACATCATAGGTCCATAGGTGTGTACTAGGCTAATGACCCCGGAGCCTTTACAAGCCTAGCCCATAGGATTACCCTGGCATCATGCCACTCAACCTTAGTTCCTAGTGCCTCTGTCAAGTACAGCCACTGGAGTGATCCCTGGGGTGAATCTTCTATTTCCCATTCACTCATCAAGATTTCTCTTGAACAGAGCCAGTGAGGTACTCTGCTTGACATGTATGGGATGTCTATTCCATAGCATGGGCAGTCGCTGGGCTATGAACCTGTCCCTCCAGCATGTTCTATTGATTGTGGTAATAAGGTTGAGGTCTCTGGAGCATGTGGTGCAGAGGGATAGGGATTTCTTTAGATGTAGTATTTCTAACAGAGCTGGATCAGACATGGTTTTGTAAGTCAAGCAGAGATTGCCTCTAAGTAGGCCATATGAGACAGAGAATAGTTGGGGTTTTTTTGAGTCTGTCCATATAGGACAAGTGTTTAAGTTCTAGGATCCTCTTTGTGAGGTACTTTTGCAGCCTCTCCAGTTGATGCAGGTGTCTGGTGAGGTACATGCCAAATGGGGCATTGTACTCGATTATTGGCCAAATGAGGGAAGAGTAGAGGGAGACAATGACCTCTTTCTTTCTGGATGCAAAACCCTTAGTAATGAAATGTGCCACATAGAAGGACTTTCTGACCACAGTGGCAGCATGGTGGTCAAAAGAGAGGTTGCTGTCAATCTGGGTTTCCAGATCTCTTATAACGCCTTCTGTTTTCAATGGACTAGCATCAATGTGATAATTCAAGGTAGCTGTTTTTTCCCCAAGGGGGATGACGGCTCATTTTTTGGCATTGAGCTTAAGGCAATGGTTTTGAAACCTGTCGTTGGTCTCATTGAGGCCTTTCTGTAGGATGTCAACTTCACTTGGGGAGTTAATATTAGCTCCCAACTTGCAATCCTCTGTGAACTGTCAGCCAGAGTCCCTTTGTGATAGCCTGGACTTCAGAGAAGTAGATACCAAACAGGAGATGCCCCAGGATTGACCCCTGTGGGACTGCACTTGTGACTGGTCGGCAGTCTGACTTGGAGTCAGCTACTTTCACACTGTAGGTTTTATCTGTGAGCCAGTTTGCAACTGACCTAGTGGTATAGGGGTTGATGCCTAGCTTAGTATGTTTTCTATGATTCCTGAGTGGGGAATGGTATCAAAGGCCTTGGCCAGATCAAGGTAGGCTGTATGAACCACCTTGACTTCATTCACATCTCTGATGACTGACTCAAAGAAGTCGACCAAGTTGAGCAGGCATGATCAACCCTTCACAAAACCAAACCATGTAGGATCCAGAATTTGGAGATTCCCTATATCCTTGTTTATTGGAGCCATGATGATGTGTTCCATAACTTTGCACATCAAACTCGTCAGGCTAATGGGACGAAAGTTCCCGGGGTCTGTAGTTGCTCCTTCTTTGTGGAGAGGGATGACTGTAGCAGTGCGCCATTTGGTAGAGACAAAGCCTGAGATGACACTGTGATTGAACAGGCACACAGGTAAGGTGTCAGTTCACTCTGTAGTTCATGTAGAATACAGCCAGGGATATTGTCAGGTCCCATATAGGCTGTATTCTTGGCCTTGGACAGTGCTGTTTTAACCTGTGCAGCAGTAATACTGGCCTGACAATCTACTGGTATTGTGATTGGTCCTTTGGGGGGAGAGAGGGGTAAAGTTAGCTCGGAATCTGTTAGTCAGTATATTGGCAATATCTGTTGGCTTGGTATAGGAGATACCATTGTGCAGTAGCTCATAGCAAATCTGGGTATTGCCATGGAGATTCTTTACGTAACTATAGAAGGCCTTGGGGTTGTCTTTACTATCTGCTACAATTCTGTTTTCATAGCTAGCTTTAGAGGATTTGATGAGGGATATCAACCTTTTGTTGAGGCTGATAAGGGAGTTTTTCCAGTCTTGGGACTTCATCTTATTCTGCATCAGTTTCACCTTCTGTTGTAGAGTTTGTTTATGGCAGGGGACCACCAGATTGGCTTCCTTTTTTTGAGGAGAGCATCTTGGTTCTATTTGGTATGGTGAGATCCATGCATTTGTGTATGTGTTTGTACAGTGCATTGGTGTATGATTCGGTGGTCATGCATCTATTCTCCATTTGCATGGGTGCTGTGAAGTTAGCCACCTCTGTTTTTAGGAGCCCAAAGTTAGCTTTGGAGAAGTATTTCATGAGGGTTACCTTTGTCGGGGGGGGGGGGGGATTTCCAAAGTGACTAGTTTGTGGTCGGCTCTAACAAGGGAAGAGCTGACTATTGGTGTAGAGCAATGATCGCTCATGTTAGTAATGACCAAGTCAAGGAAGTTGCTACCTGTAGTGGGGGTAAGAATGAGCTGGTCCATGGCATTGGAATTAATGAATTCCAGAAAGCGATGGGAAAGTTTGTTGGTATGTTAATAGTTTTCCCAGTTAATGAAGGGGTAGTTGAAGTTGCCCAGTATAAGAGTGTTAGGTTGGACCCTAATATTCTCCAGGGTGCTTAGGAACGTGGAGTGTGAGTCTTGGGGCATGGTTGGAGACCTATAGCAGGCTATGACTTGAATTGCTGACTTACCCCAATATTAGCTGCACCTGAAGTATCTCTGATGCGTTACATTGGGCTATCAGTCTGGAGGTGTGTGAATCCTTTATGTATATGGAGACACCACCTCCCTTAGAACTACAGTCCAAGTTCTGGGGCCGAAAGGTATGGAATAAGTTATAGCCTGGTAGTGCAGGGGTGCTTTCTACTGCCTTGAACCAGGTCTCTGTTACAGCACAAATGTCGATGTTCTCCATTTTAAAGAGTGCTTTAAGCAAGTGCATTTGGAGATTTACACTTCTAGCATTGAGCAGCATGCTCTCAGATTGCATTTTTTTGTAGCTGTTATGGTAGTAATTTGGTCTTTGGAACACTGCCTAAAAAGGTATTATAGGCATGGCAAGAGCCTTGGCCAGTATCCAGGAGGCCAGGAATGACAGATGCATGCCATCCGTGGCAAAGCCTTGCGGTCTTTCAGTCATGTCATCCCAGGCAGACAGATACTAGATCCCCTTAGAATGACACCAGAAACTTAGCCAATGCTGGGTGGAAACTCCCAGATATGCTCAGAATTAGTCCAAAATGATACAAAAATCACTAAACCCACAGACATTGCCAACATACTGGCAGACAGGTTCAGTGCAAACGTCACTCCCCTCTCCCCCCCTAAAGGAGAGATAACTATCCCAGCGGGGTGTAGCCTCCCAGACATCTCAAATGCGCAGGTGAAAGCTGCTCTCTCTAAAGCTAAAAACACAGCATCAATGGGACCGGATGGTGTCCCTGGCTGTGTGCTACACGAGCTAAATGAGGAATTAAACCCGCACATAAGGCAGCTGTTTAATCTCAGCCTTACCATAGGATACATGCCCAAGGAGTGGCGTACGGCAACTGTGGTCCCACTCCACAAAGGCGGTGCCTCTACGGACCCTGGTAAGTACTGCCCCATAAGCTTAACAAGTCTAGTCTGCAAAGCTATGGAGAGGATCATAATGGAGCTCATAAACAAAGATATAGGGGACTTGCAGACATTGGACCCGACCCAGTTTGGCTTCGTCAAGGGCAGATCATGCCTTTTCAACTTGGTCGACTTCTTCGAAACAGTCACCAAGGCCATTGATGAGGGAAAGGCAGTCCATACAGCCTACCTTGACCTTGCAAAGGCTTTTGACACAATACCCCACTCGGGTATTGTAGAAAAACTTACCAGCTTAAATGTAAACCCATATGTCACAAGATGGGTTGCAAACTGGCTTAAGGACAGAACCCACAGGGTTAGAGTTGCTGGCACTATGTCAGACTCCAAGCCGGTCACAAGTGGTGTCCCACAGGGCTCGGTCCTTGGCCCCCTATTGTTCGGCATCTACTTTTCAGAAGTACAGGCCAACATGGGAGGACTTTGGCTGACAAAGTTTGCAGACGACTGCAAACTGGGCACCATAGTGGAAAGTGCATCGGACACGGATATCCTTCAGAAGGGACTCACGGAAAAAGATAGCTGGTGCCAGAGCCATGGCCTGAAGTTAAACGCCAAAAAATGTATAGTCATACCCTTCGGGAAAAACAAGGTAACCCCAAGCTACCATATAGGTGGCAATCCACCAAGCACAGAAGAGGTTATCAGGGACCTGGGGACCCAGGTTGACAGTGGCCTTTCTTTTGACACTCACGTTGCTAAAGTGGTTAGAAAGACCTTCTACATTGCCCACCTGATCATGGGGCGATTCACATCCAGATCTAGTGAGGTCATTGTTCCCCTGTACTCTTCACTTATCAGACCAGTGATCGAGTACAATGTCCCATTCGGGATGTATCTCACCCGACATCTGCAGCAATTGGAGAGACCCCAAAAGTTCCTCACCAAAAGGATAAAGGGACTCCAAAATCTGTCATATGCTGCCAGATTGAAGAAACTCCAGCTCTATTCAGTCACATACCGTCTGCTCAGAGGTGACATGTGCCTGACATACAAGGCCATGTCCAACCCAGAATTAATGGACATGCTCCACCTCAAAACATCCAAATCCAACAAAACCACTAGAGCAAGCGACATAAACCTTAGCACGGATATAAATAGGACGTGCTGGAGGGATAGATTTATCACTCAGAGACTCCCTATGCTGTGGAATAAAATCCCGGTCCATGTGAGGCAGAGCACCTCGCTGGCTCTGTTCAAGAGAAATCTTGACCTGTGGATGGGAGATCGTAGGTTTACCCTGGGAATCATCTCTGTGTCACTGCTGGACAGAGGCACAACAAACTAATGGGCACAGTATTTTTTCATATAAGGGGTGGCGTAAGCCACAAAATTTTGGGCTAGGCTTATAAATGCCTTAGGGCAGATAGCCTAGTATAAACCTATGAACCTATGAACCTATAAATCAGTCATTTTCTGCTTGTACTGTGGTATCATTCTGGGTGATGGTAGGATGCTGCTCAGGGCTAGGGTCATACCAGCCTGGGCTACATAATCCTAGAACTGCTCCATGTCTCTTTTCATGTAGTCCAGAGAGGTACGTTTCAGGTCATTCACACCCACATATACAATGACAGAGTCATATTTGTACCTGTTGCAGGACTTGAGTGCGTGCGTTATGTGGTGGACCTTGGAGCCTGACAGGCAGCTGACTGTTACTTTCTCCTTATTCACCCTAGTGAGTGGAACATCACTGTGCCCCACTATTGAGTCACCTATGACTAATGTATTCGGTATGCTGTTTTGCCTTAAGGTCTTTGGTTGAGTGGCACACTGTTTATGATAGTTATGTGTCTCATGATTAGTGTTGTGTTGTGGTGGTCAAGTGTGTTTCTGCCTTGGAGGTCTCTGCTGTTTGGTTAGATTTTTATTGAGACCCTCTGCAAAGGTGAGTGTGTGGTTTGTGTTTTTATGTGAAGGAAGTGCTGGTGTGTGTCCTGGAGGGCTATGTGTCCCATATGGTGTGGTGCAAGTGCTAACCTTCTCCTCTTGACCAGCTATTTCAGTCTTGGCTGGAGAGTGTGTGGCTTCCAGTTTGGATATATAAGTGCATCTCTCACAAGTCTGAGTGTTGGGAGGTAAGAGAAGTGGGTTGTCGGTGTACATGAGGCAGTTGCTACATTGCCTCAGGATGCCCAGGTTCAACAAGTTAATAGGAGAAAGCACAAGGAACTGACCTTTAGACATGCCTGGAGGGGTGGGCATTAATAAGTACTGGAGCTGATTCCTTGTAGAACGTTCAGTGCTGGTAGCACTTTTGTGTGCTACAATAATTGCTACAAGATGTCTGGTAAAGTGCTAAACTAATAGGCTAGTAAAAGTGCAGGAGAGGAGAGAGCTAGCAGATCTATGGAAAAAATTGAAGAGCAGACTTTGGAACAGCTCAGAAGCTTACAAACAGTCCTGGATACAGCAAATCTCTATCTGGACTAGATTAGTTGCAGGAAAGGTGGGAAACAAGCGAAGATGTGGGCTTTTAAATCAGAATGTTAAAAGAGGTAGAAAAGCTGCCCAAATGGCCAATAAACTACAATTGCTGGGCCAGAAACCACTCCTCTTGTGGTAGATAGGCTACTTAGTGCTTATGACTCCCACTGATAAGCTAGAAGGCTTTCCTCCAACACAGAAAGGCTTGGGGGGGCTCAAAAGCTTACCGACAGTCCTGGATACAGCAAATCTGTATCTGGACTACACTAGTTACAGTAAAGGTGGGAAGCAAGTGCAAATGTGGGCTTTTAAACCAGATAGTTGAAAGAGATGGAAAAAATGCCCAAATGGTCAATAAACTACAACTGTATGAACAATTTGTACAGCTGTTCTAAACTGCTTTAGTGCCTGGATTTATTTCTGTAAGTATACTTTCCAATCAGAGCGCACATTTTTGAATACTAATGGACTGTTCTTGTATAATGCACTATAATTAATCTTCTTGTAACAACACTATACCCAAACAACACGCCAAACCAATAGTCCTCTAAGTTCCAAACTGCAAACAAGAAAATAGAAACAACTCAAAATGAACAGCAGGATCACCACAACCATTGGCATAAAAACATACATTTAATAAAGACTAGCGCTTTCACAAGATTAACCCTTCATCAGGTCTAAAACAATTTGTATAAAAAACATTTAAATATCACATTTAAAAACAAAGTAACTAATTATCAAAAACATTTAAGTCACATAATATCAAAAATCAAAAGCAATTAGCATAACGTCTGCCCTTCTAGAGCTGGTTTTAAAGGAATACAACCATTTAATCCTGGACACCTGTCAGCTTGCATTTTTAGTATGCAGTGTAATTTAGCCATTTCTGTAGAGCTAGTCAGATTTAGTCTTTTAGTTTCAGGAATGCCTTTCATACACTTTGTTTTAGACCTGAGGAAGATTTAAACTTAACATGAAAGTGCTAGTCTTTATTAAATTTACGTTTTTATGCCAATGGCTGTGGTGATCCTTCTGTTCTTTTTGAGCAATAACACTAGGGCAAGGATTCAAGATGGCTTGCATGGAGTCTAAGAGTCGTGTAAGACTCCATGCAGCCATAGCGATCCAGGAACAATCTGAATTGCCGTGTAAGAGACCAGCTAAAACGTCTCTTACACGGACAGGGCATGGATATGCTAATTAACTCACTTGCAGCCAAAAGGCATGCAAATGAGGTAGTTTAGCGATCCACGAAGCTGAAACCAGCCCCTGTAAGAGTCGTGTTATCTGCAGAAATGTACTCAGTTGACAACTGAGTACGTTTCTGCAAATAACACAATGGAGCCTTGTCAGCTCCAAATAAAGGGTGCATATGTACCAGGCAGCATGCCAATGGCCAAATATGTGGCCATTAGCAACATAACCCGATGCAAACATAAAAAAAAATGTTTTTTTTTTCGGCCGATGTGTAAACGTAGCGCAGCGCCGCGCAAATGGACTGCGCTATAAAAAACCTAAAAATAAAAGTTTTAAACCCACAAATGTGGGTTTTATGCAATGCATGAATGTACAATGCAGGGAATAGCAGACTTAAAACAACATGGCCACCGTGTAGTGGTTGCTAAGGGGGGCAGCTGAGTGTAAGACACGTAACTAAGCATTAGTAGGCAATCCTATGTAAATGAGTGGTAGGATAGTGAATCTCATAGTCACATAGCAAATGAGCACATTCCGTGTAGTGTAAGAGTTAGATAAGGGGGAGTAACAGAGTAGGAGATAGGTGACATCACAGGGGGGAATGTCAGAAAGAAATCAAGGTCATTGGAGCAAAGTCGCATGTGAAAGATGTCAGTCACACATCATGGAAACAGGAGTGTCAACAAATAGGCATGGGGAAGCTAAGAAATGGAAGGTGTACACTATGGATAACACCAAAGTTTCTTACTGGGCGTGCATGCGCGCGTGTGCACGCCGGGAGGCGCGAGTAAGACAGAGTGTGCACGTGTAAGCGCGAGTGCATGCGTTTAAGGCAGAGTAAGCATGTAGGAGCCTGTTTAAAGACCTGTAAACCTGTTTGCGCTGGTATGCAAGTGTTTTAACCCGAATAAGCAGATTCTAGTCCGTGTAAGCATGTGTGTGCATGTGTTAGCCACTGTGAGCGTGTTTGCACTTGTATGCGCGTCGCTCCCCCCTGAGGAAACAGAAAGGAAAAAGGAAGCAGGAGAAATAGTAGGAAGCTAGCAGGAAATTCTGGTAGAGCTAGCAGGTGAAAACAATCAGAAGCAGGCAATTACACAGGCAGAACACTCGCCCAGCCCAGCACTTAAAACCCTGCAAACAGCAGTGCAGTATTTTTCTCTCAAGAGTCACTGCAACAGAGGAGTAAACTATTAGAAGTGAAAACTGGAAAAGCTTCACCCAGACCAAAAATGCTAGGGGCTGCCATAGCTGTTATAAGGAGACATAGGTGACTTGCTGAGGGTGGTGACAATGCAAATGCTGCCGGACAACTCACAGTGAAGAGACGGAGAAGAGTGTACAGGCCCAGGGTCACCTACCACGGGTTACATGAGCTGGAGATAGTGGAGCGCTATAGAGTGGACAGAGACCTCCTGCAGCAAATTGCTGAGCTGTGCAGGCCACGCCTCACACACAGAACCAACAGAGGGAAACCCATCCCAGTGGAAACCAAGGTATGTGTTGGCCTAAGAATACTAGCAACAGGTACCTTCCAGAGACCAACTGGTGATATGATGGGGATCTCACTGGCATCAGCATTCAGGGTACTGCACCAGTTCCTGAATGCCATGTCAGCACATGTCGGAGATCATGTATATTTCCCCAATTCCCGTGAGGTATTGGCCAGCAATATGCGTCTCTTCCAGCAAATAACAGAATACCCTGAGGTAGTGGGTGCAATAGACTGCACGCATATATGCATCAAGGCACCAGCTGTGAGCTGGGTAGGGCCTACATTAACCGCAAGGGCTTCCCCTCCATCAACTGCCAGGTCATGTGTGATGCCCAGGGCATAATAATGAATGTGTGTGCTGGCTGCCCTGGAAGCTACCATGATTCCCATATCTGGCATCTGATGCAGCTGTACCAGACATTTGCCAATGGGGACATCCCACATGGTCACTTAGTGGGGGATGCTGGCTACGCACTGGAGCCATGGCTGATGACACCCATCAGAAATGCACACACACCTGAACAAGAACGCCATAATGAGGCACACGCACAAACATGAAATGTAATCGAGTGTGTGTTTGGGCTGCTCAAGTCATGGTTCCAGTGCCTGGACACATCTGGTGGAGCCTTGCAGTACTCACCAACTACATGTACTAAAATTGTCATGGTATGTGCTATGCTACATAATATGATTCTGGGAAAAAAGCTGCAGCAGGACCAGCATAGGGCCGGGCCAAACAGCCCCCCACCATTGCCAAGGCCATCACATGCAGAGCATGACTCGGAGGAGGAACAACCTGAGCCTGCCCCAGTAGGCAGAAGGAGGTGTGCCCAGTATGTCTTGGCAAAGAGGCAACACATAGCACATACGCTGGCTCAGTAGGAACCCTGGGAATGATACCTCTCTCTGACTCACACATATAGTAAAAGGGATGCCTAAGTTGACACAACCTGCTTACATACATGTACAGGGAGTGTAGTATGTGCATCCAACATAGGCAGCCCTGCAGCACCACCTGAGGCATGATTGCCATGTGTTAAGCAATGTAACACCATCTAGTATATGCAAACTTGATGACCCTGACTAACATCCTACCCTCACCAAGCATGATGCCACAATATGAAGACAAGAAGATCAATTACAATAATTGGCTGAAGTATTGCTGTTAGGTAAAGGGGATCCAATGCCTGTCAGCCTGGGATGACATGCTGAGCAAGTCATGATGCTCCACCTGCTAGGGATGGCCTGCACCCTTCACTCCTGGCCATTTGGATACTGGCAAAGGCTGTTGTCACCCCCACTGTGCCTTGAATAGGTAAGGCTGAAAACACAAACCCACCTCCATAGGTGGCACAAGGGATAAGAACCTGGACGTAATGCTACCCAATGCCAGAAGTCTAAACTGCAAGATGCATGCAGTCCAAACTCTCCTCAGCATGGAGAATGTTGATATCTGTTCTGTAACAGAACCCTGGGCCAAGGCTAACAAGAGCACCCTAACACTATCAGGTTACACCTTATACCATGCTTTACAGCCCCAAAACATGGAACAAACTACAATAGGAGGGTGGCTATCAATAATTGTCAAGGATAACCTCACCCCCAGGTTGGTACCACAGCAAGAAGCAGCACGGACTATCCACGGGCAAGTAACAGCAGCTAAAACCGCCTCCCAGTTTGCAGCCTGCTACAGACCACCCTCCCAAACACAGGAACCCCACTCAACCTTCCTGAAGACACCGCAGAGTATGAATGTCTGTCCAAATACCAAACAAGGTACACACAAATTACCACATAGGTGGTAATCCATTATGTATGGAAGAAGTAATCAGGGACCTAGGGACACAAGTGGACAGTAACCTCGCATGTGACACTCACATTGCCAAGGTGGCTAGGAAGACCTTCTATATTGGCCACCTTATCATGAAAGGATGCAAATCTAGATCAAGAGAGGTCATTGTGCCCCTATACTCTTCTCTTATCAGGCCCATAATTGAGTACAATGCCCCATGTTGGATGTACCTTACCTGACACCTGCAGCAGTTAGAAAGACCCCGAATGTACCTCACCAAGAGGATAAAGGGTCTCAAACAATTGTCATCTGCTGCCTGGATGAAGAAACCCCAGCTCTATTCAGTTGCATACTGCCCAGTCAGAGGCGATGTATGCCTGATGTACAAGGCCATGTACAATCCAAAATTAATGGACATGCTCCACTTCAGAAAATCCAAATCCAGCAGAGACACCAGAGCGAGGGATTTGAACCTCAACATATAAATAAATAGGATGTGCTGGAGGGACAGATTCACAACCCAGAGGCTCCCTACACTCTGGAACAGAACCCCAGTCCACGTAAGGCAGAGCTCCACACTGATACTCTTCAAGAGAAATCTTGTCGAGTGCATGGGAGATTGTAGATTTACACTGGGGGCCATCTCTGTGTCACGTGTAGTAAAGTAAACCCTAAATGGGCATAATATTCACATTGCAAGGGGTGGCGAAAGCCACACACAGTCTGGCTAGGCGTAAAAATGCCCAGGGCAGATAGCCTAGTGTGAACCTATGAACCTACGATGATACAAATTGTGCAGGATACAAAGGATAATCACAGAGCTGTCTTAACTGATGGTAGGAACCTTGGTGGGAATTCACAGATATGCTCTGCATTACACAAATATCACAAACAATACACCAAACCCACACACATTGCCAACATCCAACCTGACAGGTTCAGTGCAAACTCCCCACCACAACCAAAATGCCAAATATCTATCCCAGCAGAGTGCTGGCCTCCTGACATTGCAGATGCTGAGGTAACAGCCAGCATCTTCAAAGCAAACCACACAGCATCAATGGTACAAGATGGTGTCCTGGGTTGTGTTCAACAACAACTCTAAGAAGACTGGAACACCAAATAGCACTACTGCTCACTCTCAGTCTTACCACAGGATATGTACCCAAACAGCAGTGTACAGCAACAGTGGTGCCTCTCCACAAAGGTGGTGCCTGAATGGATACTGCAAACTATCACCCCAGAACCCTGACTAGCTTGGTTGGCAAAGTTATGAAAAGGATCATCATGGACCCCAGAAATGAAGATATTGGGTACCTACAGACATTGGAACCTACCCAGTGTGGCTTTCTTAAGGGCAGATCCTGCCCCTTAAACATGTATGACTCATGTGAAACAGGCACCAAGGCCATTGATGAGGGGAATGTGGTCCACACAGCCTATCTGGACCTTGCTAAAGGCTTTCATACAATACCCCAGTTGTTCATTACAGATAAGCTCACCAGCCTAAATATAAACCCCTATTCAAGTAGATGGGTTGCAAACTAGCTCAAGGACAGAACTGACATGGTTAGAAATGCTGCAGCCATATCAGACTACAAACCAGCTACAACTGGCATCCCACAAGGCTCGGTCATGGGACCTCTCTTGTTTGGTATATAATTCCCATAGGTACAGGCCAACATGGAAGGACTGTGTCTGAACAGGTTTGCAGATGAATACAAACTGCCCACCATATCAGACCCTCCAGCTGACACAAGCATCCTACAAAAGGGCCACATAGAAACAGACAACTGGTACCACAGCCATGTTATCAAGTGAAATGCAGAATAGTGTATAGTCATCCCCTTTGGAAAAACAGTAAGTGCCCACCATTTACTACATAGGTGTTAATCCATGAAGTACTTTAGGAGTAATAAGAGACCTGGGGACACAAGTTGATAGATATCTTGCATGTGACAACCATGTGGCCGTAGTGGTTACAGAAACATACCATATACCCACCTAATCATGAAGGTATGCACATCTAGATCAGGGGAGGTCATTGTGCCTCTCCAGTCATCCATCATCAGCCTCACAATTGCGTACAATGGCCCTTGTGGGATGTACCTTAGCAGACACCTGCATCAACTGGAAAGACCCCAAAAGTACCTCACCAGGAGGATCTAAAAGCTCTAACAGATGCCATGTGTTGCCTGATTAAACAAACTGCAGCTCCACACAGTGCCATACTGCCTGGCTAGAGGTGATCTGTGCCTGATGTATAAAGCCATGTCCAAGCTGGAATCAATGAACATGCGGCACCTTGTAAAATCTGAATGCTAGTGACCTATGCACATGAGAGACCTGAACCCCAGCACTGACATAAATAGGACATGCTGTACTAATTGATCCATAACCCAGAAGCTCCCTCCACTCTTGAATGAACTCCCAGTACAGGTTAGCCAGAGAGTCCTTCATTGACTCTCTTCCAGAGGAATCTTGATGAGTGGATGGGAGATGGCAGGTTTACCCTGGCTATCACTTGTATGTCACTGGTAGACAGAGGCACAGTACACTAACATTGAAATATGTCATGGCAAACTCCAGTTAAAATGTGTGTTGAAGGACAAACACACTCTCTGACTAGCATTAGATATGGCCTAGGGCACATAGCTAGTGTTTGTCAATGTCCACCTAAGTTGTGGAATACACTACCAATGTTGGACAATCCTGGTCTAAGTCGTGCATATCTGAACAAAATGCAACATGGTCATATCTGCAAAACTGGCCCTTAACCAGTCTGGTGTTCTCACTATGTGATAGGACTGAAACCCAGGATACTGTACACCACAGTGAAAGTACTGAACCAGTGCACTATACAATAGCACAGTGTTGTGTCAGTATGAAAGGATGTTGACAACTGTATGCAAACTATCCCATAGAAACCCTGCAGGCACAGCATAATCCCTGTTAGGTTCTGACACAAATCAGTTGGGCAGTAAGAACACAACATGACTTCCAACACACAACTGTACATGTGAAATCTAGATTAAGTGCACACACAACCACAAATGTGGTGGACCTCAGATCTCAACATATGGAAAGCTCACACTGGGCATGCTCGCACACTTTGATAAATGAGACATATGTCAGGCAACAAGCCATGTAAAGCGTGAACTGGGCATGCTCACACACTTAGGCCATGTCTCAGTGCAGCAGTTGCCCACACATATCTGGCATTTGTATGTGTTAATCCAGGAACCTCCCACAATACAGCAATCTGCCTAGTGCACACAGTTAAATGACAACAGAGACATAAGTAAAGTACTGGATCCCTGTCATATGCAAACATCTTCCACAGATACACAATTTGTTTATAGAGATAGGGAAAGCTATGGCAATAAAGACCCACAAACAGTTTATCAGCAACAGATATTGCGCATCTGACAATTAAACATATGGCTGTAGAGGTCAATACTAGGCTGTTTGCCCTAGGGAATACATAAGCTTATCCAGAGTGTATTTGGTGTCTGCCTCCACAGTACAGTAGGCTACTGTGCCTCTGCAAAGTTAATGCATATATATGCTATCCCCCTTACTGACAGATGGTAATAGATGTACAAACCTGTTTATAAATAATGATGTCAGCACCCTATAAATATTGCAGGAGAAAAAATGATGCCCAGTAATTTGAATAGCGCGCTCCACTAATGTGTCTCTTGTAACTGGCATGACATAGTTAGGTAGGGGTTTGAATCTTACAAATGCTCAGTGTATGTGTGATTGGGGGAGAGGTTAGGGTGTGTGCAATCCTATTTGAAAGAAAAATGTCCCTTTTGGCAAGTAGAAGAACACACCACATGATGCACATTCCACCTTCTCTAAACACTGATGATGTCAGCACCCTATAAGTACAGCAGGAGAAGAGAAACCTCCCAGTAATGCTAATAGGGTGCTCTGCT
The DNA here is from genome assembly GCF_019279795.1 of Protopterus annectens. Classification (NCBI taxonomy): domain Eukaryota; kingdom Metazoa; phylum Chordata; order Ceratodontiformes; family Protopteridae; genus Protopterus; species Protopterus annectens. The sequence continues at coordinate 134,537,040 of NC_056741.1, forward strand.
ACTGTGTCTCTCTCAAGTGTCATAATATAATTAGGTAGGGGTTTGAATCCTGCAAATGCTCGGTGTATGTGTGATTGGGGGAGAGGTTAGGGTGTGTGCAATCCTATTTGAAAGAAAAATGTCCCTTTTGGCAAGTAGAAGAACACACCACATGATGCACATTCCACCTTCTCTAAACACTGATGATGTCAGCACCCTATAAGTACAGCAGGAGAAGAGAAACCTCCCAGTAATGCAAATAGCACACTCTGCTACTGCATCTCTTTCAAGTGTCATAATATAGTTAGGTAGGGGTTTGAATCCTGCAAATGCTCAGTTTGTGTTTGGATGAGGAAGGATGTGTGTGTGCAATCCTGTGTGAAAAAAAATGTCCCTTTTGACAACTAGAAGAACACACTACATGATGCACAGTCCTCTTTCTAAACACTGATGATGTCAGCACCCCATAAGTACAGCAGGTGAAGGGAAACCTCCTAGTAATGGAAATAGCGTGCTCTACTAATGCATCTCTCTCAAGTGTCATAACATAGTTAGGTAGGGGTTTGAATCCTACAAACGCCTTCTGTGTTTTTTGTCACACAGTTTGTCCTTGTGTGTGGGGTGTTGCTCTTAATATTGTACAACATAGATTATATCAGTAATGTCAATACACACATGAGGTATGTGTGTGCCACATAGACATATGTACCTGTGACCTTAAATAATTCCCATGTCTGAAGCCTGCCTCATGTGAATACATGGAATTTGCATTACACAACCTTATGACTGTGGCTTTCTATGCAGGGGCTGCATTTGGTATGTGAATATACAGTGAGAGTAGTCTATGGTGTCATCATACCAGTGAGGGATACATGTCTGATCTGGAGCATATAGTCCACATGTTGTTGATGATCAGGTGCAGCATGTTTTCCCCCCATGTGGGAGTGGTAACAAGTTGTTCCATAGAAATTGAGTGTATAAATGCTAGGAACCTTTGAGCTAGGGTGTTGGAGCTAGAGTAATGCTCCCAGTCTATGTTTGGGTAGTTGCAGTCCACCGATATAATGGTGTTTGGAGAGACCTTCATATTTCCACTGTTGTCAGGAAGGCCAAGTGGGTTTCCTGGGTATGGGAGGGTGGTGTGTGCCAGGCTATGAACATGAAGGCAGTCTTATCCACTGTTAGTTGCACATGGATAGTCTCTGATGCTTTGTGCTGTGCCACCAACCTGGAGGTGTGTGTATCTTTGATGAGTTAGGACACTCCCCCTCCTGTTCTGGTTTGGTGCAAGTTTAGGGGCCGACAAGCATGGTATGTGGGATAACCTCGCAGTGCTGGGGTGCACTTGGGAGCCTTGAACCAGGATTCCGTTACTGCACAGATATTGATGTTCTCCATGCTAAGGACAGTTTCCAGTGCATGCATCTTGAGATTTACACTGCTGGCGTTGAGTAGCATTACTATTAGTTTCCTCTTCCTTGTGATACCTATGGAGGTGGCTTTGTCTTTTGAGCCTTGCCTAAAAAAGGCACTATGTGTGTAGCAAGAGCCTTTGCCAATATCCAAAAGCCCATGGGTGACAGGTGCAAGCCGTCCCTAGCAAAGCATTGTGGCTTGTCAAGCATGTCATCCCATGCTGACAGGCATTGGATCCCCTTTGAATGACACCGAAACATAAGCTAATTGTTGAAATTGATCATCCTGTCTTCATATTGTGGCAGCTTTCTTGGTGAGGGTAAGATGCTACTCAAGGTCAGGGTCATACCAGCCTGTGCCACATGCTCAGAGAGCTTCTCTATGTCTCCTATCATGTAGTCCAGGGAGGTACGTCTCAGGTCATTCACACTGGCATGGACAATGCCTGTGTCACATTTGTACATGCCTTGGAGTGACCTGTGTTTTTGTGTTATGTGGCGGATCATAGTGCCCAACAAGCATCTCACCGTGAGCTTCTCCTTGTTCAGCCTGGTGAGCGGGACCTCAGTGTACCTGACGATAGAGGTACCTATTACAAGTGTATCAGGTGTGCTGTTTAGCCTTACGGGCTGTGACTGTTTGGCACAGTGGCTTTGTGAGCTATGGGTTGCACGTGTTCTGTTCTGGGGTAGCGTTTGCTTGTGTGTCTGCTTTGGAGGTGTCTGCTGCTTAGGCAGGATTTTATTTAGGGACTCAAAGTATGTTTCTGTGTGTTTATGTGTTTGGATTGCTGTCGTGGTAGGTCTATGTGAGACTGGTATTGTAGTGACTGTAGTTTCCTTCTCCACCCGACAGGTTTTGCCAGTACTGAGTTGAGAGAGCTTAGCCTGCAGTTTGGCTATGTGGTTGCATCTCTCACATGTGTTGGAAGTTTATGGGAGGGGGAGAAGGTTGTCTGTGTACATGAGGCAGTTGTAACTTTGACCCATGATTCCCAGATTCACCAACTGGACCAGAGAGGAGATTGACAACTGTCCTTTGGACATGCTACAATAGTATTGGGAATTTCTTAATAATTAACAACACAAAGGGCCAATGGGGAACAAGGTACTCAAGCTGAGTTTGTGAGGGTGTAGTGCTTTTAATGTGTTAGTGCTGGCATATATAAATGCTTTGGTGAGCAAGTACCAGGCAACTCATATGCAATGTGTTACAGGCAACTTAAATGCAAACATGACAAATAGTGACTTTCTGTCAAGTGAAACATGGAAATAAGTACAGTAAGCAATACAGATGTCACTAGGGTTCCACAGAGGTGCTGTAAAGCTGCATTTCAGGTGGAATTACTGTTTCAGGGAAATAACAAGCAAACAAGCATACAAACAAAGCTACATGCAGCAGGCCTGGATCTAGTCTATACTACAGCAAACAAGGTGTACCACTTCCAGTAAGAAACAGTGCAAATATGCAGGCACTATAAGCCTTCAGCCAGACATTCACAGGTCAGACGGGCAGGGTCCATCCTCTCCTCCCACAAGATTGCAGACCATGTACCTTCGTAATGTAAATAAGTGGCCTGAAGGCCAAGTGCTTAAACCTGAACTAATACACATTTAGAATAACAGACACTGAGCCCTCAATCAGCAGTTCCCAACTTAGTAGGATGTATGCTACCTGTCCTGCCACCACAGTATCCTTGACATTTAATGAGGCTCACCCTCCTGTCATAGTTAGTTCTGTGTTGTGGGGCTGTCAAGCATGGTATGGGGTGTAACCTGGTAGTGCTAGGGTGCTCTTGGGAGTCTTGAACCTGTTGTGTAGTACTGCACAGATATCAACATCCTCCATGCAGAGTACAGTTTGGACTGCATGCATCTTGCGGTTTACATGTCCATCACTGAGTATCATTACTTCCATTTTCTTATCCCCTGTGCTACCTATGTAGGTGGCCTTCTGTTTACAGCCTTACCACCAGTATGCAAAGATGTGCAGACATTACACTATGGTAATTACTGTGCGTGTACCAAACAATACAATGACAATCATACTGTTACTGCATCAGGCATGCTGGGATATACCCACAATAATATCATTACACTGTACTGTTGACAACATGATAATATTACTACACTTCTGTGTAGTCACCCTGTGCATCAGCACTATGTAAACCTGTTCCTGCATTGATGTTACAGATTGCAGGAGGTGGCACAGTTTCATCATATGCACAGGGTGTGTACTTGGTATGTCTGAGTCTGCCACTGATACAACCAATCAACATGTATGTGTGTGTGTGTGTGTGTGTGTGTGTGTGTGTGTGTGTGTGTGTGTGTGTGTGTGTGTGTGTGTTAGTGAGGGACAACAGTACCAGATGGGGCAATGTTGATGCAGTGTGTGCATGTATGTGTTAGCCCTAGGTGTTAGCATTATGCATGTGTGTATGCATGCACACAGTTCCACCTTGTGGCTGCCATATACGGGTGTTTGTGAACAGTCACAGACTGTACCTGCCAGGTCATACAGATCACTGTCTCTGGCCACGGACATGGTACCTGTGCCTGGCAGGGGTGCTACGGACAGTATCAGGTACTAAGCTAGACTGGTTACTGTCATCAGAAGCAGTTGGTTGGTGACTGGAGACAGGTCCCTGTTGGGACTGTCCAGAGCCACGTGCACGTGGTCTCCTGCGGCGGTCTGATGACAGCACAGACCCAGCATTGCTGGGGTAGGTGCTGCCACTATGGGAGCGGGTTTGTTGTCATCTGCGATGACTGCCAGCTGCTGCTGTTGCTGGCATAAGTCCACGTCGACGCCTCAACCATCCTGCATTGCCCTGGCTCATGGACATGTAGTTGTGGAATAGATCTAATGTGTCCCCCCAACATCTGTCAATGACCTCGGTGAAATTACGGATGGCAGGCGCAACGTCATGCATAGTGTCATTCATAGCAGTGCGATGTACTCTCAGCTCCCTCAGACCCTGTCTGGTGTACCATTCCATACGTGACTGTGCCTGCATTACAGCCCGAAACATAGTTGAGGTTGAAAGACCTCTGTGGGCACGTCTGACAGGGGCAGTATGGCCACGGATGCTCCCACGAGAACCCCTGGACATCTGCCTGTGTGGTACCATGTCAGGACTCTGGCCATGTCTGTTGTGAGGGGGATGCATGTGCCACTGATACCACATTACCCTGGTCAATGCCCACTGTATCCTGTCCATCACCTAGGGACATTGTTGACAATGGATGTATTGACAGGATGACTGTGCGCATTGATGGGGTTGACAGCTGTGTACTGCCGATTGGCTGACCAACAACACACCCTGGCACACCTCCCTGTGCCATTACACAGGTATCAACATTATCACTATCCCCAGCAGTGGATTCAGGTTCCCTGCTGCACAACACCAGAGCAGTACCAGAACCTGTGAGAGGAAGACAGGAAACACAGTTTACAATGTGTACACAATGTTACCACAGATGCACACATGCACACAGGCGCACATGCACACATGCACACAGGCACACATGCACACATGCACACATGCACACAGGCACACAGGCGCACATGCAGAAGGGCACACATGCACACATGCGCACATGCACACATGCACACTCCTCAGTATATGAGATACCAACACACAGACACAAACACACCTGCAATCAAACGCATAGCACTACTGTTTGAGGGTATTATTACTATTAGTATCAAGGGTATTAATAGTATTGTTATTACACACTCACCAGCATGGACTGGCTGCCTTGCTGTTACACCAGAGGGACCTGCACAAATAAGACATTTATTGTCAGTGGGCACAACTGTGCCATTGATACTGTGAGTATGATATAGTTCAGTAGTACAACAGTTGGCTTTCACAGGTCTACTGCTGATATTGAGAATATTACTCTTGCACAATAATTACCAGGATAACAGGTACAAACACAGGACACACCTCATACATGCATAAACTACCAGTGTAGAGAACAGTCAGCTATACATATGGCATGTTACCTGCACGCTCCAAGTCCTGATGCTGGGTGGCTCCAGCCACCATCATTACACATGTGTGCTGATGTTGTTGTTGGGCTGAAGCCACAACACTTAGGAGGAGCCCCTCCAGTCTGTTGAGGGGGGGATGTATAGGTGCCCCACCACCTGTGGCAAGCTGTTGCCTGTGGATATCAGACACACGCTGACGGACATTTCTAATTAAATCACTGCAGTGATGGCGTACCTGCTCATATGTCCGGTTATGCATGCCAATGTCATTTACCCAACGGACAAGGTCTTGCCACAGTGCAGCCCTCTCCTGCTGGTTCTGGCTGGTGCGGGAAAAGAGTGTTGCGAAGTCCCGCACCAGGATCTGGTGTATCTCCTCTTCCTCCGCAGCAGAGTAGGTGGGGTTGCGCTGGTGCACCATTGCCCTGGAAGGAAAAGAAAAATATGTCAGCATGTGATATGGCACACATAATACTCTACTGTAGTGATATCACTGAACTGCCATGTATAGCATCTGTCTGTCTATTGGGAGATACACATGTAAATGACCAGATATCAGTGCTCAGCCGACAACTGTGTGACAGTACCTGGCACACTCCATACAACAAACTAGTATACTCCAGCAGTCGGCACACTGTTTCAGGTCCAATGCACAACATCACACAGGGGGTTTGTATCACGGTAATGTATGGAACATTGTCAACCCATGCACTGCATGCAATGCACTTTACATATTTCACTGGTAATGCACCCTACTCTTTGTTGCCATAACCCTACCTACACCACAGTCACATACAGGGAACCACAGCACAACATATGGCAATGTAGTATGTTTGTATCCCAATACCTGATACATCTGTCTCTGGCCTCACACCAAGGACACACACTAACGTGACAGACAGTAAATCATGCTGAGCAATCACACCATTACAGAACATGCACACAGTCAGTGGCACACTTATTCCACCTCACATAGTTGGTACTGCAATGAGTACATGTGTGTGTGCATTGTGTCTTAGGTAGGTAGTATGCTATTGGCCCTGGGCCTACAGCAGCATACTGTTATGCTACCCTGCCCCTTGTGACACATGTGATGTGATCGTACTTGCTCCTGTCAAACAGTTACACAGGGTGACTCATATGGCATATTATCTATCTGCATACCATTCAACAGGGGTATGTCTGACATCTACTAATGGGGAGCCTTGCTTCTTAATGCTGGGTGGTTTACTCCAGGGTATGTCGTATTTGTGGGTAGGAACCTGTACCTCCACCATGTGCTCTTTACTGCGGTGACAAGGATGACAGACATAGGTCATTTAGGCTGTGGATGTTGTGAGGTGTTACCATGGTTGTTGGACAACTGTCATGGGTGTGCCATAACTATGTATATCCAGCAGTGGTAACCTCTGTGTAGGTAGTATGAGGGCACTCTGTGGTCTTGTCAGTCACTCTGCATAGGTAATGTGTTTGAGGGCATTGTCACTGTTTGTTAGGTATGACTGTGTCCTTCTCCCTTTCTGTAGTTTTCATGGGAGATACATACCGTGTAGGACATTGTGAGGTGTAGAGGGGTACAGTGACCTACATTTCCATAGCTGACACACCATGTCTGCTGACACATACCATGTGCAGGTATTACAAGACTAGTGTGCCACTGTGAATATCAATGGGGAGGCTATTGTACACTTGTTGCCCATGTTCCCTCCTGACACATGCAGTAGTAAGCAGGCAACCACATATGTGGTGGTTAGTGGTGTAAGTGTTTTGGAATGGGGTATGGTACTCCAGTATGCACACTGGTGTTCAGTCCATGCCTTTGTCACCAGTCACCTGTTGCAATACATCTGCACACATGTGCCTTGCTGAGTATATATATATATATATATATATATATATATATATGTGTGTGTGTATATATATATATATATATATATATATATATATATATATATATGTGTGTGTATATATATATATATATATATATATATATAGAGAGAGAGAGACGGAGAGAGAGCGGGGGGGGGTGGAAGAGAGAGAGAGAGAGATAGTCATATACATACATATCTGTAGACAGTCATATCTGTCTGTATATGTGTATGTATCTATATATATATATATCTATATATGTATGTGTCTATTACATATATATGTATATACATTTTCTATCTATCTTTTCTATCTATCTATATATGTCTATCTATTTCTACATCCCTCTCTATGTATACATATATGCATATTATATATATATATATATATATATATATATATATATATATACGTATATAAATATACATAAGTATACATATAATATATATATATATATATATATATATATATATATATATATATATATATCTTTTTATTTACACATACGTATACACACACTAACATACTGCTAAACATCCATTACTGTACAACCTACATTGTACGTTGCACTACAACCTACATTGATATGTGCACATAGCAACCTTCACATACATATGTATGTCCAGCCTTCACTAACTGTTGCAGTATGTCCCCTGCCCTATGCACATCTTCATATATACAGATACAGACTGATAACACATATGGGGGGTTCACAGTATTACCTTTGTTACTGCTGTTTGTGATGGCTTGCTGCTTGGTGGCCTGCTGCTGCTTATCTTGCCGGTTGATGTTTGTTTCAGCTGTTTCAGTGTCAATTTCTGTTTATCTGTTTTTTTTGTTTGTTTTATTTTTGTTTTTTTTTCTCTCTCTCTCTCTCTCTGTCTCTCCCTCCAGGTGGTGCAATGAAAGTATTGCATGTGTGGACTGGGAGTACAGGATGCTTTTGTAGGTATATGCACATGTGTATGTGATGGCCTCTGCACCAGTTGTTAGCCAGCATTTACTAATTGCATGCAGCCTGCTGTGTGGTGATTGCAGTTCTCACTGTGATTTCAGGACAGTGCTATAAAATGTTATAATAGGTAGGCGTAGCCCTTTCAGATTTTCAGGGTGGGGACCATGCTGGTATGCTGTGGACACTGTTCTGTGAATGTAAAGGTTGGTATGTCTCTCATATTTCAGGCTGTGTTGTAGACACTGCAATGCATGTTGTACTGAAACCTGACTATTGCTTCCTCCAGTTTATTCTTCTCAGTGTGTATGTTAATTGACACCTAAGAATACTAATACTGTTTAAATGGGAGTATGTGCTTTCCTGTGGGACTTGTGGAGTAACTGGTATATAGCAGTGGCTCTTGCAATTTGTTGCTATGGCTTCACTATTTGGCCTTTACATTCACTCCTTGTATGCCTGCTAGGTGTCTTTACTGGAATGTGTTGCTATGGCTTCCCTATTTTCCATTTGCATTCACACCTTGTAATGCTTGCTATATTTCTTTGGGCAGCAATTCCTTATATGTTTGTTGTGGTAGAGTGGTACTACATGCAGTCTGGTCTGGCCAAGGTGTGGGGCTTGACACCTACAAGGGTATTTGATTTTGCTGCTGAGCAGGCCTCAGATACTCTCAGGTTTATCTTTTATCAACCTCAGGGAATGGTACATATCAGTGGGACACACCCGTGATACTTTTCAGATATTCTGCATACTTTCAGTAATTGATAGTTACCATTAAATGGGTTAAAACACCTTTATGCCTACTGTTAGTGCATTTCACAAGGAGTCAGTGGGGCACAGTTAACATTTGTTTTCATATCAGGGACATCCCTGTAAATCAGTCACAGTTGCGAGGTCTGGCCTCTTACCTATTCAAATATGGCAGTGTTTATCCTGCTCTGATAGTGTGTGTGGCTTGCAAGGTGCTACTGTCACATTATTACCTACTAGCTACCAACTAGCATGGCTGTTTCTCTTCCCACACTAATGTTATACAAATCCACAAGAATTGCCAGTAAAGATACATGAAAAGCTTTGTGTAATAGCCTTCCTATATTCCCTTTACATCCATTCCTACTATTTCATGATATATTGCTTTCAGCACAATGTTCTTGTATATCAGTCATGGCTTAGTGGTAAATCATGCAGACTAGTGTTTCCAAGGTCCTGGGTTCAAGACTAACAGTGGGATTTTACTTTGCTTCTGAGCAGACTACATGCCTTGTCATTCAGAGTGACTAAGGCAGTTGTAAGCGGGTTAGCGCTGGTCTGCGCAGAGCTCACGCATGCGCACTGGGGTTTAGCTTCATGCACACACGTTTAGCTAAGCGCACACAAGCACATACCTGCTTACAAGTGCTTACTCTTGCGCACACCCGCACTAATTTCTTTGAAAGAAAAGAAAATGGGGAGATAGGAAAGTGGTGAAAAAGGGGGCACAAACAGGGTAGGACAGAAGGAAAACAAGCTCGGGATTTGCGGGAAGGGTGTAGGAAAGGCCCATAGCTGCCCATTTCTTTATCAGCAACAGCTGTGCATATGTGTGGAATTTGGTGTGAAATTTGAAACCTTCCACCCCTGAGAGAGGGGTGAGGACAACAAAATATGTTGTACAGCCAATTGTAATTACCAGTTCACATGTCCAACATACATGTGTGCAAAATGGGCAGCTATGTATGGGGCATAATTTTTTTGCGGGAACAGAGTGCCCTTTTTTTTTTTTTTTTTTTTTTTTTTTACAGGTGAGAGTGGAATGTCAGGTGCAGGAAGTAGGTATATTTGGGGAGGTAGGCGGGGAATGTTAACAGACAAGAGAAACAAGACACATACAGGGACAGAGTATGACACATGTGGGGGGGAAACAATTGACGGGGACGGATGTTTGGATATCGCAAGCCCATAAGCCCACAAATGGCAACAGTGGAACTGAGATCCCCACCCATGGGCAGTTGCCACTGCACCTTCACTGCCCAGGACGGGGCTGTGCTGGGGGCTGTGTAGGATGGGCAGCAGGCACACCCTTGAGTTGCGCCACCTGTGCCTCAAGCTGGCATAGGGGTTCAAGCACAGAATGCCTGATCTCGCTACGCACCACAGACCAGACACTATGGAGGGTGAGTGGACGGTCTCCTCCGGCCACACTTGCAGAGGGGGGACGAGCCCCATCTCCTGCAGTGCTTCCACTCAAAAGTGGCACAGGGCCACCGGAGGAAGGTCCGGCCTGGGTACTAGTGCCAGGTGCACTCGCCAGCTGAGTTGGGAGAGGTGGGTCCGCTGGAACCCGCCTTCCCTGTCATCCTATGTTTAGCAATATTTTTTGACATTTTGGGTTAGTAACAAACAATACCATTCAAAATTAGTTTCAACAGCATGCATCAGTATTCCCATTAACCAAACACCCATGAATTCCAAACAGTGAACAGCAAGCATAACACATGCATAATTTGAACAACAGTACACAATCCAACAGCGGGTTGATTGATGGCAACAGGCCATCAGGTTTGGATATGTGAACAGGGCACATGCATCAACGTACATGCAAATATGTATGAACCAACAGGACAAATGTCCAGAGGAATTAATTGTGAATACACATACCTATTTGATGTGGAATGGATTATTTGTGAATATAGGGTAGGGTGAAGAAATATTTCATTAACAACTTCAACTACCTATACATATGCTGTACATTTCTAGTAGCTGCAGATATATATACCCTACAGGTCTTACTACAGTTTCCTATATGTAACCTTAGGTATGTTGGTGATGGGAATGTTACTGCTACATTAATATACATTGCATTTTTATTCATACACATACATATCTGGCTGTGTTCAGCTACAGCAGCCTGCTACATTTGATTTATATGGCTCTAGACAACTGTGGATGTTCGGTATTTCATACAACCATACTATCTCCATATTGCAAGGGTATAGCAACATATCCAAATTGTGGGACAGACATTCCAACTTCAGTACTTTATTACACACATTTCACTTTTTGGTTGTGCCTGTCTCATTCATTTCATTATGTACTGACTGCAGTATACTTTATTCAGGAGTTATTACAACTTTCTTGATGGATTCATACCTCTTTCTCACACTCTCACTTGTTTTATTTTTACAATTCAGGATGGTACTTAATTCTAGGCTTTGTTAACATGTTTTACTTGGTTACAACAATCCTTTCCAACAGACTCACTTGTGTCATGTGTCAGATTTTAAACGGGGATGTATTTCACACATGTGTTGTACCTAGCTTGTTTCGCAGTAATTTTCAGCCTGCAGCAGGTTATCTACTATTACAATACAGGTGGAACATCTCTATTTCAGACTTGTTTCATTTTTATTTCTGGATTACAGGCTGCATCACTTATCTAATCACACAGTACTAGCAGAATCTCTCTTACACTGTTATTTGAACTTTATTAATAAGTAACTACACTGAACTCTTTTGCAAGCTGTCCCACTTATATTGTATAACAATTACAGGAAAATAATTACTAACCTGCCTGGTGGCGCAACCTCACCAGCCTATCAGCATAAGCTCACCGATTCTCAGAACGCACACCTGCAGATGTAATATAAATGAAGTAATATTGGAATATACATCTCCATAATATCAGCTAGGATAATTTCTTACATACATAATTACATGGCACTTACTCAGTAGTGGGGTGTTGGGCATTTGCCGGGCCTCCTGGATCCAATGGTTCAGTTGGTCCTGCTTTCGTCTCTTCAGGTCCGCATGGTGGTGACGGACCTGTTCACCAGTCCTTGGTATGCCTGTGGCACTGGTGAGATCATGTGCCAACCGGTCCCATGCCTCAGCCTTGTACGCTCCCCACAGGACCTGGCATTGCATGAGTTGAGCCTTATGATCGTGGACAAGGAGCCAAACCATATATTTGGACTCCTCAACACCCCACCACTGTGCTCAGAAGTGACTACTCTCTCCTACACCTGCCATCCTGACTGCAAATAGGTTCCACAATCAGTTATGCTGTGTATTCCCACCTATGGGGCTTATATATGCCGTTTTTCCCACACTTATCTGTGATTGGCCAGTCTTTGTCATGCTTCTCTTTCCATTCATTCCTATATATATATATATATATATATATATATATATATATATATATATATATATATATATATATATATATATATATATATGCATATATGCTAATACTGCATTCCTCAGTACAACTGTCATGGCTTAGTGGTTCAGTTCTTTGACTATGGTGTAATGGTATCCTGGGTTCGAGCCTGGCCATTGCTTTTTTTATTTTATGACTGTCTACACAGGCTAGGAGAGGAGATGTGTCTCTGTAAAGGCAGTTTTGATGCAGCTTGCTCAACGTTGCCCGCCGGTAAGCTGGTGGGCGCGGTGCGCAGCCCTGCGCAAACGAGTTACACTGGTTTACATGTTATTTGGCTATAAGCATGCATATTACGCTCAGCTCAGCTATGGGCACACAGTTTCAGCGTGTTAAAGCACTGCTCAACTCCAGGCACCCATATTACACCTGTTAAACCAATGCTCACCTGCAGGCAGTCATACTCAGCTTGTTGGAGCGTAGCTCAGCTATGGGTACTTATAATTTTTTTTTTTTTTATTGTATCACATTTCTTCAAAATACATGGCCCATTTCATTACATTTTACCTAAATTATAGTTATATATATATGTACATATATGTCAGGGGGATTGTTTCGTGCTTATTTCACTAAAAATAAAAAATGATGATGTTGGGGCTCGAACCGTGACTGCCTCCTCTTTGGCCGACATCTCTACCGCTACGCTATTGCTTCTTAGCTTACTTTGCATATTTAGATCTTATATGCTTTTCCACTGACTGCTAACTGTGGCTGAACGAAGAGCACACCCGCGCAAACAAGCGCAATTACGGGCAAACATTTTTAAAATTAAAAAAAAAAAATTTAACTGTTCATTTTTACGTTTTACATTTCAGTTGGGTTTATAGTCTGTGGGGGCATGTGTGGTGTTGTGTTTGTTGACATTTCCGCGGATTCACTTGTGGGGGTTTCCTTTCGTGACTGTGACTCTTCTGGGGGTGTGTCCGTTTGCAGGGCTCGCCCTCCAGACACGCCCCTACTTTCTTACATGGACCGTGTTAGCCTTGGGTGTGAGTCAGCATGTCCTCATGAATATGCATGGCATGCTGACATCACACCGTTTAACTGCAGCCTCCGTGTAAGACTTGTTAACTCTTACACGGAGGCTTCGTGAATCCTGCCCATTAACAATTTATAACTTGTTTGTGCCGCTTGAACCCATCATTTCTAAATTTACTGAACATGTTTTCTTTTTCTAAATGCCATACAATTTACCTTTCACATTGCTGTCTAAACTGGTCTTTCAAATTCACTCAGTATATTACATCTTTTGTCACAGTTTCATACCACTTAAATACTGTCAGCCACTTTTCTACATTTATAAGACTATTCACTTTTAAGGAAATTCATGTAAATTTACACCATCCTTTCTTAGTGTCCAAATGTCTTAAAAGTAATATTTTTCTTTTCAGTCCTTTACACACTTTCCTAATGAACTCTTCTTATATTCATGTTCATCCACACAACCGTCAGTTTGTAGGACCTCATATTTATTTTCACATTCAACATCAACTACCTTTAAATACTGCAGTCCCTTCAACTCATGTCTTCATTTCAAAATGATCTTCTAAACCTTCTTCTTGCTCTTCGATGTTTTGATTTCTATTGATAACCTCTCTTTCCAATTTTTGCACATGGATTTGGGGTATCCCATCAGCAATGACAGTCATCTAAAGCCAATATTCACACCACCAGGTGGCTAGCCCTGCCACAGTTGTTCTTCCTTGCCACACAGACATGCAATTGCACGTATCTGACCAATTTAGTGTGACCAATCTACCTACTGCATAGCTTCTAAAAGTGTGTCACAGTTATTGCCACTTGTTGCATATCATCATCACCCACCCCTTTCATCTACACATTCTGGATCATACTCTTGCACTTTAAAATTCTCACTTTCACAGTCAAAGCATAAACATCCTTTATTTCTGCATTTATAACAAATAATTTCACAGTTCTTGGCAACATAACCCCCCCCCCGCCACACTAATTACATATTTGCTTATTACTTTCAGTTAAATAATTCACATCCCTAGTAAAACAACTAGTTTTTGACCGTCTTATATATCTTAATGTTTGATAATGATATTATTTTTGTCTACAGTTACCCAAATTTCCCAAGGTCCATTCCATAACTCTGTTTCATCTTACATGTTTGAAATCTGAACATGTTTTGCAAGAATCTCTTAAATAGTCCTTAATATTATCTTCAGTGATGATATCAGCCCTGAATTGAACAATTACGTTTTTACTCTGAAAATTCACTGCCATGGTATATGCATACTTATTCCATGGAAATTTTTTTCCACCTCTAATTTTGACAAAGAAAATTTTCCATCAATTCAATTGAATCAAACGTAATGTCCCAAAGCCATTTGTTCCCAAAATAAATCAGAGAATGAACATTCACAGATGTAGAACATAATATATTAACTAGATTGCACCAAATGAAACAACAAGCTACTCTGTCTCTGCGGTCTTTTTTGATGAAATGCAAACCATTGGTCAACTGCAGCAAATTTTGTACAGCTTTTTTACATTTTCTGCACCATCCTGGATATAGCTGTTTGCTGCTTAAATAGCTCTTTGAAAAAAGGGGGATGAGGAGAGAGGAGTTTTTTTTATTTGCTTAAAAAAGATGGGTTAAAACAATTGAATCATTCCCTGAATCAACTTTCCCCTTTCATCACACTTCTTGAATACCTCAGCTGAAGAAGAGCCAAAAGAAATTATGTGCTGAAAAAAGAATTAAAAATTTCAGTTTTAATATCTTCAGGAAGGTTTTGGAAATGAAGCCAAACCAATTTTCCCATCACTGACCGAGAAGAAGTAGCCCTGGAGAAAGAATTAGCAGCATTCATTATAAGTACACTTTAAATCATGCTCAGTAACCTGAGAAGCAGATGGTAAAGAGACAATTCAACTATTTTTACCTCAGATGAAGGAAGGTTAACTATCAGCATTTGCACGTTTTCAAAAGACAAAAGTAAAAACTTTAACACATAAGCTTGACAGTTTAAAATCCTGAAAGTTAACATAGCAGAAGAATATACTTTCTTAATACACTTTTTTCCCTAAATTGTTAAAACCTTTCCCATCCTCTCACAGGGAATAGTATTAGCAGAAGCAGATGAAGATAGAAAAATTACTACTGGGTCTGCTTTAGGGTTGTAAAACAAATACTTATGAGTCTGAAGAACCCAGTGTATCCTGTCAGACATACTGGGGACAGGAGGTTAACCATCAGAAAAATTAGCAGCAGTGAGGAAAAATAAAACTTTCTTTAAACAGGCAAAAAGGAAGAAGCAGGTGCAGCTGTAGGCATATCCAACTCTTCATATTACATTTTCTGTGCTATAGGAAGTTTATTATGTTCCCACTGACAAACCTCTCTAATAAAAAGAAACATCTTCTAGAGGGGAATCTGAAACCATACTTCCCTCAGAACGAGACTATTCATATTGAGAAGAAATTCCTGAAGTACCTCCACCTCCATGCAATACTTTCCCATCTATCTTTCAGTCCAAGTCAGAAAAAGTGGGAACTCTTTTGCTTTCCTTGCCTGAAGCAATAGTAGGGAAGGAAAAGGCAGAACGGAGTTCTTGAGCAAATCTCATCTTATCTTCTCTGTCCATAGAAATAGAAATATAGGTAGGCAAGATTTTTTTCTGTGTTCAGCTTTCTTGGGAATCTCTATGGAACATTAGTGACCCAAGGTAGCCAACCTGAGCCTAGATTCAAGATCCCTATCTTGGCTGAGGGGAAGAACCTTCACTTGTCCTTTTCCCTGAGTCGGAGAAGAGTGCTCCTTCCTTGCTCACCAAAGGCATCCCTAGAGTAGCAGAGGGAATGGCTATCCCCCAGTCCTTGTTTGCTGTATGTGCAACTCCAGAGGGAGCTGGGAGAAAAGATGAGGAGTCTGAGGAGCAAAGAGTGGCCACAACAAAAGCATAACAGCAGCCAGACTGACACCCACAGACTCCCTTACAAACAATTTCTTCTTGTGGACAAGGGAAGGTAAAACTGTGGAGACTGGTGGATGCTTCATAAATGGCAGGTAGAGAAAGTAAAGTGAAGAAAACATAGTGCAGTTGTGTAAGTAAACTTACCATAACAGTAGATATTCAAATCATCACTGTTGCAGTAGTCATAGCTATACAAGCTATTTCCTGCCAAGGATATACCATCTGGCCAGCTTCCAAAGCTTCAGGGTACTTCTATGCACCCTAACTGCCAAGCAGCTTGAGCGGAGTTGACTAAAAGACAAGTTTGAGTGCCAAGCCCTTCAAGGCTTTCCTGCCAACAGAGAGAAGGAGACTGAGCCCTGAAAAAACAATGCTAGAAACAACAAAAAATAAAATGTCCGCACCCTGGCATAAACAACATACCAACAAAATACTAGGGGTGGAGGGAATGGGCACCTACACTTAGGATAAGATTACTTACACAACTGTACTATGTTCATCATATTGATCACTGCTTCAGTAGCCTTACTGTATGGGTAGATTACCATAGCGTACTACATTTAGGAGGTGCAAGGACAAGAGTCCAGGACCCCTGGATAATGGTCCTTGCAAACTCTGATTTACACCTAGAGAAAGAA
This sequence comes from Protopterus annectens, assembly GCF_019279795.1. Classification (NCBI taxonomy): domain Eukaryota; kingdom Metazoa; phylum Chordata; order Ceratodontiformes; family Protopteridae; genus Protopterus; species Protopterus annectens. Next base: position 134,554,038 of record NC_056741.1, read on the forward strand.
TCAAGCTTATAGTGCTTTGTAAAAGTATGTACAGAGGACTAAGTTGTTACTAATAGAACATTTCAAGAATCCAACCTTTCCAAAAGCCACTGATGAAGCCAAGGCTCTGGTAGAGTGATCCTTGAGCCTACCTGGAATAGTTTGGTTGTGATGAGTATAACAAAAGGTAATAGCCTATGGCTACTATTTTGAAATAGTGTATTTTGAAACAGGATGCCCCTTCTTCTTACATTCATAAGAAATCAACAACTGATCAGAACATCTAAAAGATTTTGTTCTGTCAAGATAGTACCTGAGATGTCTATGAACATTCAAGGAATGGAGTATCCTTTCTCCCTTATTTTGGTTCAGAAAAGAAAATGAGGAAATGGATAGTTTGACTTAAAATAAACCAGATAACACTTTAGACATAAAAGAAGGATTAGTTCTTAAAGAAACTCTGTCTTGGTGGAAAATGAAATAGGGCTGACTCACCGGGTCTATATCAGAACACCGAAAGTTCACTTTTTTGAATGTTCTTACATCGACCCCTAATCAGCAAACGCTGACAACATCAAACATTCAGAACAGCAAATTTTTTCCTAGGGAAAAAATTTGCTGTTCCAAAACACATACACACAACACAAGCACACCAAACAAACAGCAATCCACACACATACACCCAAAATCTTACAGCTAACCCTACACTAAACTGTACAAACACCACTGACTATCCACTTACTTTAACCCAAACCCTAACCCTAAGGTCCATCACTATCACACACTCACCTCACCCGCACCCTAACCCTAACTCACCTAACCCGCCCTAACCCTCATGTCCACACAATCGCACACATACCTCCCTCGCACCCTAACTCACCTAACCCATGCCCAATCTCACACTTACCTGAACCCAACCCGTAACTTTCCACCACAGCGCTGAAAATAGCGAAACGACAGAAACGGACAACCGAATTCTTTCCCTAGGAAAAAATTCGGTTAGCTGTCATTTCACTATTTTCAGCATTCGCTGAATAGGGGTCGATGTAATTACATTCGAAAGTATGAACTTTCGATATTCTGATATAGACCCGACTCACCATATGAGTTTGCAGCTCAGATACCCTTCTTGCAGAGGTCAGATCAATCAGTAGAACTGTTTTTCATGTTAAGAATCTTAAGATAGTCAGATTTGCTGATTAAAACAGATAAATAGTTTTTGATATGAGACTTCATTGAAAGAGGAGGATCCATGGGCAGACATGTTGAAATGGCTGATAAATGAAGATTGACAGAAGAGTAAGAAAGGTCACAGGATAGTAATGCATACAAATATTGTAAAACCAGAGAACAACTAGCCCTGAATGGGTGCTGGTACTTTTGTTAGCCCCAACTATAAAACTTTTTACATTTGCTAATATATGATTTTCAAGTAGCAGGTTTTCTTGCCTGCATTAGTACCTGCTGCACTTCCTCAGTAACAAGGCACCTAAAAGAAATTAGGACCCAATCATCCAGGTGGTCAATTGAAATCGATTGGAGTCAGAGTGTATTAAACACCCTTGCTCTTGTATGAGTAGATCCAGTCTGTAAAGAAGCTTGCGGTAATTGCCCCTGGCCAAATACAAAAGAATAGAGAACCATGGTTCCCTGGGCCAGAAGGGAATCACTGTAATGATCTTGGGGGATTCCTTCTGAATCTTCAGAAGTACCCTGGATATTACTAGAAGGGTGTAAAATCATAGACGAACATTCCTGTCCAAGGAAAAGAAAAGGCATGGAGTCCTGGAGCAGAATCTTGCCAGCTGATTGTTCAGAAAGGAGGCAAAGGGGTCTACTTGAGGAACTCCCACAGCTTTCATGGAATGTAAGGAAAATTGTGCTATAAACCTATATCACGAGCTAGCATAGCTAGCCTGGAAAGGCGGTGCGACCTGGTTCTCCCTTGCTTGTTAATGTACCACATGACTGTGGTATTGTCTATAACAGCTTGAGGAGGTCCTCAAAACCAGAGATGATTCAAAGAGTTGAGTGCCTTGATAAGGGCAAGCATCTCTTTTATATTTATGTGCTTGCATCTGTCCTTGGTGTCCCACACACCTTACACCTTTATCCCTCCTGAAACTGTTCCAAAGCAAAATCTGAAGCATCTAAGCTTACTAACTGCTTTAGAATATGGATGGAGAAGGGGAGACCAGGATTTAGGGATATCTGTTACATCCACCAAGTGATTTTTCTTCTGACAAACTCCAGCACTGGGATTTGAATAGACAAAGGGCGTTAGTGCAGGGACCAAATGGACTTCAGACACAACCATATCTTTCTCATTTGGAATCTTGCCAGGGGTGTCATGAGAATCATGGAAGCCATGAGACCCAAAATCCTGAGGTATTCTGTTGCAGTGACGAAAGTCTGAGTGAAGACTTTAAAAATAGATCTAGATATAGATATTTTTTCCTGTAGAAGAAAAGATATTTAAACTGTGGTGTCTAGCTGACATCCAAGAAACACAATCCTGTGAGATGGAGTCAACAAAGACTTTTGAATTTTCCTTGGAATCCCAGCTTGTGTAAGTGATCTCTCAACCAAGTGAGAGATTCCTGACACTTTGAAAAACACTCTGCTAAGATAAGCACGTCATCTAAATATGGAAAAAAGTGGACACCCAGTAGCCTGCAATAAGCTATAACTGGAGCTGGACATTTTGAGAGCATTCATGGTACAGTGTATAGTCCAAAAGTAAGGCACAGAACTGATAATGTGATGCAAACACTCATAACTTAAAAAAAATCTGTAATATGGATGAATGGGGGTGTGTATGATGTGAAGTGACATCATTTTGAATCTGGGCACTATGACAAACAGGTTTAAGAAAGAAAGATCCAGAACTGGTCTCCAATCATTTTCTTTGTTTGTCACTAAAACATCCTTAAATAAAACCCATTTCTTACTTGGGAAGGGGGAAATGGTCCTATCATTTCCTGACACAGCACACGATGAAGGATAGGTGGAAACAAGAGAGTATGGACTGGCAGATGAGAAATTACCCAGTGGAAAGGAGGCATTTTCCCCCATTGCCATCTGCAGTCTTGATGAATGATCTACAGAACTCAGTTATTTGTAACTATCTGTTGCCAAAGAGAAAAGTGGAAATTCAGACTTTCTGAAAGACAAAAGGGGCTGCCAAGAAGGGAGGGGGTAACAAAGTCTCTTCAATTGTCATTCTGACTTATTGGACTGTCGTTGGTTTGGGGAGTTTTAAAAATTCTTTTTGGAACCCCTTGCCATTTTTTTAAATGTCTATTTACCTGCATTTTGTTGAGACTGCTTATTTTGTTTCTTATCAAAACTGCATGAGAAGTTAGAGAATCCCTTGGAAAAATTGGAAAAGGATGGCTAAAAATCAGTTCCCTGTATCAGCTTACCCCTTTCACCACACCTTTTGGTCACCTCTAAAATAGAAAAGAGTGTCAAAAACTAAATTTTAATCGAAGGGAGAATTTAAAAAATTCATTTTTATCATCTGGGAGGTTTTGAGAATGCAGCCATGCAAATCTCCTCAAAACTGTACCAATTGTCATCACCCATGAATAAGTATTGGTGGAGTGATACACACAATGTATATAATGATAATGACTTGAACAAGTGAAAAATTAAATTAGAGCAGAAGAAATGTAGACAAAACATTCCTCATACTTTCGCAATTAGTTAGGACAAACCTTAACATATGAGCCTGACAATGCAAAAGTCTGAAAATCAAAGCTGCAGAAGCATTCACATTTTCCTCATACTAACCAATAATCTTCCTGTCCTTATCAGAAAGAGTAGGATGGAATTAACTAAGTGTTTAGCAACTAAAGGATTAACTAAAGCTATAGCTGCTGGATCAAGTTTGGGAAGAGTTTATGAAATCTTAAAAGACTGAGGAACTTTATACTTCCTATCTTCCCTTTTAGCTGGCTAAATGTCAGGTAAATTGCAGACCACAACACACATATCCTCCAAGGTAGACAAAACTACAGGAATAGGTGCAAGTTTTGGAAATTCCTTCTGTAACATCTCATAGTAGTTTCTGAGGGACTGAGAAAGCAACCAACCTGCCAAACATGAACTGAGAATTTCTACACTTAATGTAGGTTCACTGACAGGACACTGCTTAGAAGTGGATGACATGATGATACGGAGGAGGCTGGACATCCTATGTATCCAAGAGATGAGATGGAAGGGCAGTGCAGCAAAGCCACTTGCCTTGGGATCCAGAGTCTACTACTCAAGTAGAGGGCAGGCTAGAAATGATGTAGGAATTGTGGTTAGAGAGAGGCTTCAGAAGGCAGTAAGAGATATCATCAGAATTAATGACAGACTCATGGCAGTCAGACTCCAGTGTAATGATAGGGCAGTATTCCTAATCTCAGCCTATGCCCCACAGCAGGGTTGTGATGGTGAGGAAAAGAGTGCATTCAGACAGCAGTTGCAGGACCTACTAGATATAGCAGGACAACATGAACTGGTGTTAATAATGGGTGACTTGAATGCACATATCAGGACAGACAGAATAGGATATGAGGACTGCCTGGGTCCACATGGGTGGGGCAACAGGAATAAAGAAGGAGAAGCCATGGAGAGAAAGGCATATCCCAGATGACTGGAGAATAAGCATACTCTTGCCAGTGTACAAGAACAAAGGGGACATCCACAACTGTGGGCAGTACAGAGGCATCAAACTCCTATCACATTGCATGAAAATCCTAGAGCGGGTGATTGATAAACGGATACACAGAGTAGTAAAATGTAAGACTGGAGATGAGCAGTTTGGATTCAGATCAGGATGCAGCACAATTGACCCAATGTTTGCAGTGAGACAGATACTTGAGAAGAAGCTAGAGATGAGGGAGTTGAACTGGGCATTCCTAGACTTGGAGAAAGCATATGACAAGGTCCCAAGAAAGCTGATTTGGGCAGTACCGTAGTGGTTTGAAGTCCCAGAAATATTGGTAGAATTAGTGCAGGCTATGTACAAGGACCCAATGTCTCAAGAAGGAACAGTGTTTGGCCTCACAGAAGGTTTCCTAGTGGGAGTGGGTGTACATTAGGGTTCAGCTCTGAGCCCACTACTGTTCATACTGCTAATGGACGACATTGACAAACAGGTTGGAGGGGATGGATCAACAAAGCTGCTGTATGTAGATGATGTGGCAGTACAGGCAGACTCTGAGCTAGAACTTCAGCAAAGGATAGGAAAATTTAATGCAAATCTGAAGGCACATGGGATGAAACTAACCACAGATAAGGCAGTGGTAATGGCAGCAAATTGGGGAAATCAGAAGAAGCTGAGAATAGGGATAGAAGGTAAGATAGTGGAACAGGTAAACAGCTTCAAGTATCTGGGAGTGGTAGCTGAAGAGAAGGGTAGTCTGAATGAAGAGGTCAGAGCTAGAATCAGAGGGGCTGCAGTCAACTGGCAAAGAGTATCAGGTGTAGTCTATGACAGAAGAATGCCAAAGAAGCTGAAAAGTAAGGTGTACAAGACAGTGGTGCAGCCAGTGCTACTGTATGGTACAGAAACCTGGGCAGTAAAGGCAGAACAGTTTAAGAGGCTAGAGGTGATGGAAATAAAGTGAGTGAGAAAGGTGATAGGATGCACACTGTGTGACAGATGAAGAAATGAGGACATAAGAGCAGAAGCCAAAGGAGCTCCAATTGCAGGAAAGATCAAAAAGAACATATTATGGTGGTTTGAGCACATATGTAGAAAAGCAGAAGACAATCTGGTGAGGAAGATTTGGGACAGACTGGAAGAAGGTAAGAGGAAATGAGAATGTCCAGCAAAGAGGTGGATGGATTGTGTGAAAGAAGATCTGTGACAGTCAGGCATGAGTGTTGAAGAAGGCAGGAGTGTAGCACTGAATCGAGAGAGTTGGTGAAAGTTAACACGATACCCTGACCCCATGTAGAAAAATGGGAAAAAAGGGGGATGATGATGATGATGATGATGATGATGATGATGAGAAAGCTCGGTGTTCTCATACTGAAAACACTGCCCCATTCTAGAAATAGTCTCAGAGTGATAGAAACCTCCATAGAGGGAAGCAGAAACTGAGCTTCCCTCTGAGTCTGAATCAGAAATGTGAGGAGAAAACTCAAGTACCTCTCCCTTCATCTTCCTATCCAGATTCAGAATCTTTTCTGTCTTGAGGAAAGTAAGTATTTCTCTTTCTTTTACCTGAAACTACCTTATAAGAAGGTTCAGTAGCCTGAATTAACCCCTGAACTAGACCCAGTAAACTACTCCTCTCTAAGGAAATTTGAGGAGGAGTAGATAAATGATTAGTTTTCTGCTTCTTTTTGACAAGAAAAATGGGACCAACAATGTTGTTAGTGGCAACAGCAAATTCCTCAGGGATGGGTACAACATTCTGGCAAAACAGGGAAGCCTTCTCTATTCCCTCTCCTAGGACTGATGACAGTGGCACTCAGTCACCCACTGAGGGTACCCCAAAAGCTGCAGAAGACATGGCTAAACCCCAGTCCATAGTGGCTGTAGGTGCTATACCAGGGGGGATTTGGGGTAAAAGATGAGTGGTCTGAGGTACAAAAAATGGCCACAGATGAATCAATTATCTGCAGCTGAGGCAAATTGCTAGTCTGCTGTTGTAGCAAAGGCTGTTTGCTTAACTTTTTCTTTTTTGTGTCTGGAATAAGGACTGACCATGGGACTGATAGTTTGTTCCACGATCAAGCCAAAAGTAGTGCCTCCTTCCCAGGGAAAACAAACAACAAATACCAGTAAAAATAGAGTCTTTTAAAAGTTACTTTTTTCCCAAGACAACACAGTAAAAAGCAGTTTAAAGCACTATGACAGCCCCACAAAGTAAAATAAACACAATTTCTCCACAGAAGAAATGTTTTTCATACACTTTAAATAACTTTAAAACTGACAGGAAAAAGAGTGCTTCTCTTTAAAAGGACAGTCGGATGGCATTCTTCTAAAGCACAAACTCCTAACTTTAAAATTACTTTCCTGAAGAAGAAAGTATAAATAATAAGCACAATTATTACACTCCCGTAGCTATGCTGAGGTCTGTTATTTATGTCTTTAAAGGGGAAGTGTGCATCAAGATGCTAAGCTCTTCTTGGCTTACAGTGCAAATGCATGTGAATAGGGTTAAGTTCCATTCTGGGTATAAATACCTAAAGCTCACCCCTAGGTGTCAACCATATGGCAATCCAGAACCACCTCTCTCTATAACAACATGGGTAAGCTGGCAATGGCCACTTACTTTTATCCTTCTTGGTCAGCTCTTACAGATTGGCAAGCTACTAATCAAACTCAGGTGGCCTGCAAGTTAGCCAGGGATGTTACCTCTCTATACCACAGAGCTGGTTACAGATCAAACATGTTAAACTTAAAACAGCTATTTAGGAACACTGAAGAACATAACCTCAGTTTTACTGAAATCTAAACTAAAGACTATAGCACTGAAACAAGCATTATTTTTTCAATTAAATGCTTAAGAATGAATTAACTGAGATGGATGATTTGTATCATATATCAGGTCACTATGTTGCTTGCATAAAAAAAAAAGAAATATATATATATATATATATATATATATATATATATATATATATATATATATATATATATATATATATATATATATATATATATATATATATATATATATATATATATATCATGATATGACCAAAGGAATTAATAAAACTAGAAAACATGAGCAGAAGTGGTTCTGATCCTTAAAGTACCTGCACCCAATCCAATTCCTCAGGGTAAGCATGGGTCTCTCTTATTTAATTTGTTAGATGGGAAAGCCAACTGGGTACCAGGGCTCCTTTTCCAGGGTGACCCAGGCTGACTTATTTTATTTATTTATTTTTATTTTATTTGCATTTGTTTACTGGGATAGTCTAACTGAACATGCAAAAAAAATGTCTTTTCAGCTGAGGCCAAGGGAGAAAAGCCCAAATACAAAAAATATGAATAGCACAATATATTAAAAAAAATCTACATAATGCAAGTGCAGTTAGCACAATGAAATAATACAAGTTTCAGAATTGAAATACAATTACTATTTACATAAAATTATTTTTTTTTTACATAGAGGGATACAACTCACTGAAGAAAAAATATGTACTGAACAGAGATAAATGAATGGAGCAAGTTCTGTAGGGAATCCTTATGAACATAGTAGAGTAATCAGATGCAGACAATGTAATCAAGATGGAGAGAGAGAGATGGCAGAAAAGGAAGTAATAATGCAAGTTATTGAGTGGAACTGATGAAGTATATGCAGATAGACTTAGTGATTTTATAGTAGAGAAACAGAATCAGAAACTCCTGTGATATGGCATATAGTTTATTACAGAGAACATCAGGAATTTGTGTAGAGTCAATAAAAAGTCGTGTACGGAGATGAATAACTATTACACAGAGAGAGAGAGAGAGAGAGCAGGACTTGATACGTTTGATATTAAGAAATGTAGAATAAAAAAAAGAGGGCACAGGAAAAAATGAAAGATGTAAGCCAGCATTTTTGTCAACTAGATAGTCATTCATAGGTAAATGGAGGCAGAAGGATTCAAGCTCAGAACTACAGCAAGTAGCTCATTACCGTCTCATAGCCTTAATCAGCTGTCCTAACTGCCAGTTATGTTAACCTCAGGCATACAGTTAGATAGGTGATGTTTGGAACAAAAATGGTAAGTGGTGATAGCCCATAACTATGGAGTTTTACAACTAACTTATAGTATATAACAAAGCCAGAGGCTTTAGTCAGATAAACAAAGGTAGCTCCTGTTCGTTTGCCCACTGTCAGTAGCTCTCCTGATTCACAGCCACTCTCTCACATTCTTCAACAGTCATGCCTGACAGTCAACAATCTTTTCTCATTTAACTATCCATCTCATGGTTAGACATCATCATCTTATCTTGTCTTTTTGCTATGTCTCTCAGATCCTCTTTACAAAATTGCCTTCCTCTGGCCTGCATATATGACTGAACCACCAAAGTCTGTTCTTGACCTTCTCTGCAGTTGGCATTACATTGGCTTCTGCTTTGATGTCCTCATTTTTTTCATATGTCCCACAAAAGTCATCTAACTACCAGTCGTAGGTATTTCAGCTCCATCATTTCAAGTTTCCTCAGCTGCTTTACTTCATGAGCCTTCCATTTTGCATTCCAGTCATCTATCATTTGTCGAAGTTCATGTTCGGAGTCAGCTTGCATTGCCACATTGCCTCATACAGCAGTCTTGTTGACCTGTCCCTACTGAATGTTTTTTTATTGTCCATTACTATTATGAGCAGTTAACCATAGCGCAACATATGCTAAAAATACACAAATTAGAAATCACAAGCCTTTAGACCCGTATCTATCCTCCCCACCATTAGAATCATTTTTGAAAGTATAGCTTTAAAAACAACTCACAGGATATGCAACAAAATGCAGCTTCCTATGCCTCCATTAGCACAGGCTCTGCTCAAGGCAAAGCTCTATGACACCCCTTGGCACACTCACTGACGATATCCTCTACAATATACATGAGGGCCTCTTAAATGGCTCAGCATTTACTGATTTTGCCAAGGCCTTAGATCTGGAAGATCATGATCTACCATGAAATTAATTTCTTAATGCAGGCATTAGCGCTGATGCTCTAGCTTGACTCAAACAATTCCTCATCAACAGATATTTTAACATAAGATAGGATCCACTATTTCTCCCTCCTGATCTCCTTACCTAGCTAAAGGCATTCTCAAAGGCTCAGTTGTCCTCTATATGATGCATTTATCCCTTCCACCATGAAAAAGCAGCTAGATGAAGACCCTTCCCAGGTTTCTAGTTGGTTCATTCATAATCCACTTATCCTAAATGTCATAAGAAACAATTCTATGATTTTTAGAGAAAGACAAAAACTCACAGCTGCCCCACATAACCCTACCACTTTAGTTAACTAATGCATTGAAAATATCCAAGAGTGTGTCTCTATCAAACTCTCAACATCTACTAATATATTAACTTAGCAAAATCAAAGATTAATTGATTGCTACTTTGCTAAAAGAAAATTTCTCCTTCAAAGGTAGAATGACCTTTTGCAAGGGTATCCTGTTAGCTCAGCTTAAATGTAAACTATCAATGTTTGTCAAATTCTTAAAAAAAAGTTAACATCTCATCAGATCACTGCAACCAACATCTGTGTCTCCCTAACCCAAACACCACCTCACATTACTGAGGAAAGCAAAATGGCTACCAATATGACAGAGCTGCACCTTATTAATAGTACCTCAAACTTAGGCTCCTTTCCATATTTTGCTAGCAGAACAAAAGGGCGCCCAGTTACAACCTAAGATTCCAGTTCTTTTCCACTCTGTCCTTACTAACACCAAGGAAAAGATTTCACTGTATGGATTACAAGCTTCTCTACTATGACTACTCCCATAATTTGGGAATTTCCATCATCAAAACTCATATCTCCTTCTTTACTAGATTTCCATGGACAGCTCAAACAATATCTGGGAAACAAGTTACATTTAAATGTTTCCTCAAATGTAGTAACAGATAATCATCATATTTCCATTTTCTGATCGACAACTCTCCTCAAAAACATAAACCAATGCAACAAAAGATACAGGAATAATTCCCTTTTATTTTTTCTCTCTTCCTGTTCTCCATTAGCATATATATATATATATATATATATATATATATATATATATATATATATATATATATATATATATATACCATATATAAAATCTTTACTCTTACTTTGTCCCGTCTTTCCCCACTCCCATCATGCTTAATATGTATATCATAGTTAGCAGAGTGTTACTGCAACATTTAACTGTTATGTGACTTACAGAGCTAAAGAGACCTGTCAGTAGCTGCTTCAGCTATAATTTTCTTATATATACAACTGTAAATATTGCATGTAAGACTTCATTTTTGTTATGCGCTATTCTCTTCTGTTTTTTTCTGTTCTTGTGCCTGTATTGTCTTTCCTTGGCTGACATGAAAATGGTCCATGTGGACCAGGGTTATATCTCACTAACAAATGAAAATAAATAAATGAGAGCTAAGGTGGCAGTTAAATTAATATTGCATTAAAAAGTAGTCATAAGAGAATATGGCATTTTTAAAATCATGTTGATTAATAAATGTTTTTTATCCAGTTTTTCTGTGTTGTAATGATATAAGTGTAGCTGCCACTGGAAAATAATTTTTTAGAAGATAAAAGTATATTGAGCAGCTACAGAAAAGCAGTACATTGGCCATCTTGTGTCACTATTAACCAAATCTGTAAGTTAACAGAGTTAGTAATGACATTTAGTGCCACAATATGATGCTGTCCTTTCGTAACAGCTTGATTTACCCGAGGCAGAGTACTAATCACAACAGAGCATTTACATACTCAGCATGAGACAAAGTAAAGCACAAAACAGACAAATAAAGTGGTTACAGACAATACACAGAATCTGCATAAAAATCACAACATTGTAGGACATTCAGAGAGCTATAAGAAATATGTAAACAACATCATGTGAATGCTGGGTCAGCAAATATACATGTGCTGCCTGACAATTCTAAATGAAATATGTCAGTGTGTAACTGACAATATGTAAAAATCGGATGGGATTTAATGAAGTGGGGGAACAGGGAAAACTGAAGAAGAATGGAAGGTAAAAGAACAAAGGAAGACAAAGATAGAGAAAATGTGTGAATAATAAGAAGGGTGGAGGGAAATATATTACAGTATGGTACAAAAAAAGGCAGATGAGCATGATTTTTCAAAGAAGGATGAACAGAATGTCAGGAAACACTTCTGACTGAGGAATGAATTAATATATTTCAGTGATGACTGAGCAGAGGAATGGGATGGAATGGACACTTCCGATATTAAAGGTCTGTTGGTAAATGAGTTTAATTTTCAGTCTAACAAAGAATAAGTTATTGAATGTGGGTCAAGCTTGGTTGGAATTGTTATTAGTTGAATCAAAGAAAGTTTAGAGTTTGTTATACTAGCCTTTTGTACTGCCAATTAGAGTATATGCTGAACTAAAATAACAGAATTAGTGTAGTTATATATGGGGATACAGAGTCCAAAATAATACAAAATTTAGTATTCAAGTTGTGAAGGCTAGCAGCATAGCTAGATAGAATTTTGTAGATAACCCTATATCATTGTAAATATTAATATAATCCACATGCTTGTGTAACAAATGTAAACAAAAATGTGTATATTCTGAGCTTTAAAAATGTAACCACAGTGCACTTTGCTAGAAGAAAGCTCATAAGTCAAGCATTTTATGACTGTTTGATTTCAAACTTGGAGACAGGATGTTTGTACTAGAAAGGTCTGCATTATTTTCAAACAAGAGATAATTACTAAGGCTTTACATATAAAATGTCTTTTATTGCTGTGGCTTCCTGGCCAGGTGCAGCTTAAATAGAAATGATAAAAATTTATGTTCTGTGAGTCTGGAGAACTAAATCAGAGAAGTGTCAAGAATGATGTAATGTGAAATGACTCAGCAGTACTGTGTATTGTTAGTTTAAAATTTTCTCAGAGAGAAAGAGCATTTTGGATTTTGTCTGAAGCTGACAACAACTCACTAGCACTTTGCCTTGTAAGCAAAGTTATTTAGGACTTAGTATTTTTCTTAGAGTTAGATAGGAATTTAGCCAGATTAGTCTAGCTGTTTTTATATATTTATGTCAGACTATCCTACAATATTGTTTTAAAGTTCCTTTTTTTTCTGAACTCTTGATTAGCACAGTGTTAAATTGATGAGATTTGTCTTGTGCTTTTATTATTTATTATTAAATATTTTTAAACCTTTCAACTGTGGCTGTTTTGTGAAGAGATAATTTAAGCTCTCAGAGTACATTGCATGTATTTGGTGATACTGTCCAAGCCACTCCAATAGTCTTGCTATTTCGTCGCACTTACTAATGGGACAACAGTAATATTACACAATGAAATTAGTCACCCTTTGGGTAGGGCCTTATAGTAGTTGATAAGAGTAGTTGGTGGCAGAGATTACTACGTTATAGCCTGACAACAGGGGGAATAGCTGGACAACCTGTGACAGCCTTCCCCAGGAGTGTCTGTGTGTTTGTATATAAACCAAATCTCAAAGTGTGTGTGTGTGTGTGTGTGTGTGTGTGTGTGTGTGTGTGTGTGTGTGTGTGTGTGTGTGCATATGTGTGCGCGTGTGTGCACGTGTTTGTGTGTGTGTGTGTGTGTGTGTGTGTGTGTCTGTGTGTGTGTGTGTGTGTGTGTGTGTGTGTGTGTGTGTGTGTGTGTGTGTGTGTGTGTGTGTGTGTGTGTGTGTGTGTGTGTCACCTACTTGGACAAGGACACGAAGCACTGGTTGGACAGAGAGGGTACCGGACGTTTTGGCTTGACTACTCGGCTGAGATCTAAACTCTATAGCTGTGCCCATGGAGAGTCTTATTGGGGATCTGGAGAGAAAGGGAGAAACTAGCCCCAGACTGACTGTGATCTCTGCATGCTCTGAAGGGAAACTGTACTTTACTGTGGGTGTACTTGTTATCTTTCCCAATGTGTACGTCCCTCACTGGTGCTAGTGGTGAGGATTGAGGCTCCTTGATTACTGGGTCAGTGCACGGGTGTCACATATTAATTGTTTGGCAGCAGTGGGATACCCACATCAGATATTAAATTGTTTGATAGAGGTGAGTTAGCCACATCACATACTAATATGCTTGCAGTGGTGTGGATAGTGAATTTGTGTAGCTTGTGTACAGTGATCACTAAAGGTGTTTCTGTACTCTAAATCAGCCATGCAGTGAATATTCAGAGTTCAGATCACAATTGTTTTATTTCTTTTGCTAGCTTAGTTAGTTTGGGAGAGCAAGCAAGCATGTCAGCAGAGGAGTATGGTAAGCTGACAAAGAGCCAGTTGGCTGAGATGTGCCAGACTAAAGGACTGGTGCATGGAAACCTGACTAAAGCAGAAATTATTGCAGCTTTGGTCACAGCTGCATCAGAGAATAGCAATCAGTATGACCAGACTGGATGTGTAGCTGTACAACACTCAGAGAATGGACAGGTCAACCTTTTTGTAGAGGGCTTAAAAATCCATCTGGAGCTAAAGAGACTTTAGTTAGAGGCTAGGCATTTGGAAACAGAAGCAGAAGAGAGACTGAGATGCCTACAGGCTGAAGAGAATGAGAAACTGCAATGCCTGGAAGCTGAGGAGAAAGAGAGGCACAGGCAGCAAGAAAAGGAGATGCTGACTCTTCACCAGAGTCATGGAGGTAATGAGAAAAGGAGTAACCTGACCTCAGTAGCACAAAAGGTCAGTAAATTTCTTCCGCAGTTTACAGAGGGGGATAATCTTGATCATTTTATTCATATATTTGAGAGGATATGTAAACAGTATGATGTTGACTAAAGGCTGTGGGCACAGTTCCTGACCCCCTTACCCCATGGTAAAGCTGTAATTGTGCTGTCTAAAGTATCGGATCATGATTTTTTTGATTATACTGCTGTTAATTGTCTGCTATAATTTTTTAAGCTAACACCTGATGCTTATAGGAAAAAGTTTTGTGAGCATAAACGCAAGGCAGATGAAAATGTTTGTGAATATGTTTACTGAACTGAGCACTTATTTTCACAGGTGGGTGAGTGAGTGTCAAGTCACCAATTTTGAAGGGCTGCCAGACCTTTTGGTAAGGGAACAAGCTCTTAGCACTTTGCCTGAGGACATGAGGATCTGGTTAGCTGACAATGTGCTACTTCAGATGAGTTGGGGAAGAAGGGCGACCTATATATAGCACGCAGGGCATCACTGCATAGGAAAGGGGCACCCAGTGCTGCTTAAGGGTCTAAAGGAACCCATAGTGGGCAACTCAGACTGCCCCAACAGAATCTGCCAGTAGAAGGGGTAGCCACTATTCCAGGTATACATCCAGCACCTAGGGTTAAATGTTTTAAATTCAACCAGTGTGGCCATGTAATATATAGATGCCCATGGAGGCAAGGTGGTAAACAAAAGGTAGGAAAGACAAAATGCAAATAGTACATTGTCTTGAAACAACATGGGTAACAAACTACCATCCTGCAGATGTCCTGATAGGGAAGGATCTTGATGAGGCAGTACCATGTGTTTATGCAGTTACATGTAGTCAGGCTAGGATACAAGAATGTGGGTCTGGTAGCCTGGGGGAGACTCAGTCAGACCGCATACTTGCAGCCAGGACTGGTGAGGTGGTTACTTCAGAGTAGGGGCTACCCTGTAGCAGTGAGACTGAAGGTGAGCTACAGCTGCTTGTGGGTACTGATGGTATCTTGGACAGAGTGACTGCAAAGGTAGAGGTAAGTAGTAGTACCCAGGCTGACAGTGAGGCACCACTGTCAGAGAATGCTAGACTTCCTGTGGAAGGGGAGCTGAGAAGGGTTACAAAGAGAGAGTTGAGACAGGCTCAGCTGTCAGACCCTACATTACAAGGCCTGAGGCAGGTAGCTAATGAGGCACCTGATTCTCAAGGGAAAGGGGAATCTGTATACTGGGACAAAGGGTTACTGTATAAAGAGTGGATCCCTGAGGGAGGACTAGAAGGTGACAGAATACAGCATTTGGTAGTGCCTAGAGCCTACTGTCTGGCACTTCTAGCCCATGATATTCCCTTTGCAGGTCATATGGGCATAAAATGTACAAAGAGACATATTATGCAGAACTTCTATTGGCCTGGAATTTCCAGAGACATAACAGGGTACTGCAGGACCTGTGAGCAGTGCCAAAAGGTAGGCAAGGCAGGAGACAAGGTGAGAGCTCCTTTGATGCCTTTTCCTGTGATTGAGGAGCCATTTCAGAGAGTAGCTATGGATATTGTGGGGCCTCTGAGTACCCCAAGTTCCACAGGGAAAAAGTATATCCTAGTTGTAGTAGATTATGCTACAAGATACCCTGAGGCAGTGGCTTTATCCTCCATTGAGGCAGAGACGGTGGCAAATGCTTTGTTAGAGGTTTTCAGCAGGGTAGGCTTCCCAAAAGAAATACTGTCTGTCAGAGGTGCCAATTTCATGTCAGACCTGCTGGCTTGTCTTTAGAAGTACTCTGGGGTGAATCACCTGAAGACCACCCCTACCATCTCCAGACTAATGATCTTGTTGAGAGGTTAAACTCTATAATCAAGTCCATGCTACAGGCATTTGTAGACCTGTTTAAGAGGGAGTGGGACAAATATCTTCCCCATCTGCTGTTTTCGTACAGAGATGCTCCCCAGGAATCCACAGTTTTTTCATCCTTTGAGTTGCTGTATGGGCATATGGTGAGGAACCTCTAGATTTAATTTGAGATGAATGGGTGAATGAGTGTGAAACCCACAAGGAGTCTCTTGTGGCATATGTCCTAATCCTCAGGACAAGGCTCAGGGAACTCATGGGCTTGGCCGAGGAGAACCTGGCAGAAGCCCAGCAGCAGAAAAAAGTCTGGTATGACAGGAATGCTTGAGCTACAGAGTATACTGTAGGGCAGCAGGTAATAGCTCTCATTCCTGTCAAACACAACAAGCTGCAAGCAGCCTGGGAGGGACCCTACAAGGTGATAAGGAAGGTCAGTGATGTTAACTACATGGTGGAACTGCTAGGCAGGAGGCAGAGGCTCAAATTGTACCATGTTAACATGAATAAACCTTATCATGATAAGGAGGCCCTTGTGCTGAGTATTTGCAGTTAATTGCAGGCGGAGTCTGAGGGAGATCTGGTGACTGATCTCCTCAGTGAGGTTTAGACTGACACCTCAGTGGAGGGGGTAGCAATGTCCCAGTAGCTATCTCCTACTCAGATTTGAGAAATCCAAGCAGTGATACAGGAGTTTGGGGACATGGTCACTGGGAAACCAGGGTGCACCCACCTGGTGCAGCAGCAGGTGGATACAGGACCCCAAAGGCTTATTAGGCAGGCCCCTTATGGGATGCCTGAGAAAGTCAAACAGACTCTGAGGGAGAAAATACTGGAAATGTTGGAACTGGGGATAATTCAAGAGTCCAACAGTCCCTGGGCCTCCCCAGTGGTGCTGGTGCCAAAGAAGGATGGTAGCACCAGGTTCTGTGTGGACTACAGGAAATTAAATAGTCACACAGAATCAGATGCTTACCCCATGCCTAGGACAGATGAAGCCCTAGAGCAGCTGGGTGGGGCTAAGTATCTTACCACCACTGATCTTACCAAGAGTTACTGGCAGGTGCCCTTGACTCCCAGCGCTAGGGAGAGGTCAGCCTTTGTGACTCCTTTTGGCTTGTATGAGTCTAAAAAGATGCCCTTCAGGATGAAAAATGCCGCGACTTTCCAGAGGCTGGCAGATTATATCCTAGCAGGAGCAAGAGGTTTGCCTTGCTTACCTAGACGATATTGCCATCTACAGCCATTCCTCACAAGAGCACCTTCAACATGTCAGGGAGGTGCTAGACAGACTACAGAGGGCAGGTTTGATCATTAATCCCAGAAAATGTCAGGTTGGTATGGCAAAGGTCTCCTACCTGGGACATAAAGTGGGGAGTGGTAAGATCAGGCCAGAACCTGCCAAAGTAGAAGCCATTCAGGCATGGCCTGCACCTGTTACCAAAAAAGCAGGTGAGGGCATTCTTATGGACAGCAGGGTACTACAGAAGGTTCATCCCCAGTTATAGTACCATAGCTACGCCCTTCACAGACTTGACAAATAAAAACAGGCCAAATAAGGTAGTGTGGACCTCAACATGTCATCAGGCATTCCAGAAGCTTAAAGAAGCTTTGGGAGGACCCCCTGTGTTAGCCAGTCCAGATTAAAGCAAATAATTTGTTGAGCAGGTGGATGCTTCGAACAATGGGGGGTGGGGGCTGTACTTAGCCGAATTGCTTCAGAGGGAAAAGAGCACCCAGTGTTTTTTCTCAATTGTAGGCTTCAACCCAGGGAGGAGTGCTATGCAGCTGCAAAAAAAGAATGTCTAGCCATAGTATGGGCACTGCAGAGACTTCAGCCTTATCTGGATGGCACAGTGGTGCAGCGGTAGCATTGTCGCCTCACAGCAAGAGGTTCACCGGTTTGATTCTTGGCTGGGGTGCCTTCTGTAAAGGGGTCTGCATGTCCTCCCTGCATTCATGTGGGTTTCCTCCGAGTGCTCCGGTTTCCTCCCACATTACAAAGACATGCATCTGGAGTGCTTCTCCTCGGGCCTCCACTGAAAATTGGCTTTGTTCCAAGTCGGACTTCCTGGTTAACAAATGTTGAATAAATAAATAAAAATAAGTCTGTATGGAAGGAAATTCACTGTAGTTACAGATCACAATCCCCTAAGATCGTTACACTGAGCCATCCAGCAATATGCCAAGTTACTCAGATGGAGACTATTGTTGTAAGCATATGATATGTCAGTGCAGCACAGCAGTGGGATTAGCAATGCCAATGTAGATGGGCTCTCAAGAAAGGGAATGGGGTAAGGTATACTCAGATTGATCTAACTCTCTCAAGTAACGTTTCTCAAGGGTCACTTGACAAACTAGCTTGAGTTCTCGGGGGGGGGGGGTATGTGAAGGCTGCCAGCCTAGCTAACTAGAATTTTGTAGATAACTCTGTGTCATTGTAAATATTAATGTAATCCACAGGCTTATGTAACAAATGTAAAGAAAACTGTGTATGTTCTGAGCTTCAAAAATGTAACCACAATGCACCCTGCTGGAAGAAAGCTGATAAGTCAAGCATTTTATGACTGTTTCATCTCAAGCTGGGATACAGGATGTCTGGACTAGCAAATTCTTTATATTGTTTTGAGGCAAGAGATAATTACTAAGGTTTTACATGTAAATGTCTTTTATTGCTGTGGCTTCCTAGCCAGGTGCAGCTTAAATAGAAATGTTAAAATTTTAAGTTCTGTGAGCCTGGGAAACTAAATCAGAGAAGTGTCAAGAATGGTGTAATGTGAAATGACTCAGCAGTACTGTGCATTGTTAATTTAAGACTTTCTCAGAGAGAAAGATAGAACATTTTGGATTTTGTCTGAAGCTGACAACAACTCACCAGCACTTTGCATTGTAAGTAAAGTTATTTAGGACTTAGTATGTCTCTTAGAGTTAGATAGGAATGTAGCCAGATTAGTCTAGCTGCTTTTCTATATTTATGTCAGACTATCCTACAATATTGTTTTAAAGTTCCTGTGATTTCTGAAGTTTTGATTAGCACTGTGTTGAATTGATGAGATTTGGCTGGTGTTTTTATTATTTACTATTAAATATTTTTAAACCTTTCAACTGTGGCTATTTTGTGTAGAGATAATTTAAGCTCTTAGTGTACATTGCATGTATTTGGAGATACTGTCCAAGCCAGTCCAGTAGTCTTGCTGTTCATCATACTTACTAATCAGATAACAGTGATATTACACAGTGAAATTGGTCACCCTTTGGGAAGGGCCTTATAGTAGCGGATAAGAATAGTTGGTGGCAGTGATTGCTACTTTATAGCCTGGCAGGAGGGGGGGCATAGCTGGAGAGCCTGTGCCAGCCTTCCCCAGGAGGATCTGTGTGTTTGTATATAAATCAAATATCAAAGTGTGTGTATGTCAGCTACTAGGGCAGGGACACAAAGCACTGGTTGGACAGAGAGGGTATTGGAGGTTTTGGCTTGACTACTCAACTGAGATCTGAACTCTATAGCTGTGCCAGTGGGGAGTCTTATTGGGGATCTGGAGAGAAAGAGAGAAACCAGCTTCAGACTGACTGTGATCTCTGTGTGCTCTTAAGGGAAATTGTACTTTACTGTGTGTGTACTTGTTATCCTTCCCAATGTGTACACCTCCTCACTGGTGCTAGAGATGAGGATTGAGGCTCCTTGATTACTGGACCAGTGCAGAGGCATCACACAAATACAGGAAAAATGTAGATGATATTAATAGCAAGTGTTACACAGCCTTCTATTAGACAGGATGATGTAAGTTTTTCCAGTTCTGAGTCAGTCCTATTTGGAAAGCTAGCTGTTAATGATGAAGGTTAACTGTGAGTAATAAGTAAAAATAAAACTTGCAAACATGTACGTTAGTACCTTCTATTCTCCATACAGCCATATCAGTACTTACTGATTCCACTGACATCTATGTGTATCACTGTATTGCAATAAAACCTCACATTAAAAAGGACAAGCTCCTTCCAGGTTTTGTACCAGGTAAGTGGTGAACAGCAGCAGTTATCCCTCTGCATATGGGAGGACCTTCCACAGACACAGGCAATTAAAGACCCATAAGTCTGCCCAACCTCATATGCAAAGCAATAGAAAGAATTATCATGGAATTAATCAACAAAGACACAGGGAACTTCCAAACACTAGACATATCTTATTTTGGATTTGTCAAAGGCAGATCATCCTTACTCAACCTGATGGACTTTTTTGAAAAGGTCACAAAAGCAATGAACAAAGGTAAAATGGTACTCATTACCTACCCTGACCTGGCCAAGTCCTTTGACACAACCTCACACTCATACATAGCAGAAAAGCTCAATAAATTAGAAATAGACCCATTTCTCACCTGATAGATTGCCAGCTGACTCATAGATAAGGCAAAGGACAACAACATTTGGGAAGCCACCTCCACAAAAGGACCCCCAGGGTTCAGCATTAAGACCTCTTCTGTTTGAAAGCTACTTCTCAGAAGTAAAAGTCAGTACTGAAGGGCACTGGCTAACTAAGTTTGCAGATCACTGCAAGCTAGGAGCAGTGATCGAACACCCAAAAGACTCAGCCATTCTACAGGAAGGCTTGCCCAGACAAATAACTGGTGCCAGCCTTGTAGACTTTAAAACTAAATGCCAAAAAATGCACTATCATCTCCTTTGAAAAGAAGGCTCTGCCAAGGAACTACCTCATTGACATCATGCCCTTAAGAGTTGACTCAGTAGTTTGGGATTTTTGGACAAAGACTTAACTTTTGACAAGCATGTGTTCATTGCAGTAAGGAAGTCCTTCTATATTGCACAGCTCATAAACAAGGGGGTAGATAAACAAGGGGGTAGATAAACAAGGGGGTAGTTTCTAGATTGAGGGACATCATTATTCCCCTTTACTTAGCCTTCATTTGGATTGCCAGATGGCTCACAGATAGCTAGTAGGAATGTAATGCCCCTCCTGGTATGCATCTGTTCAGGCACATTCCACAAGTGGAACTCCTGCAGCAATACCTAACAAAAAGGATACAAGGCCTAAACAATGTGTTTTGCATGGACTTCCTCAAAGCCCTATCGGTACATTCAGTCTGTGACAAACTGCTAAGAAGTGACCTGTGTCTAGCATAGAAGGCATCCTCATACCAATTACTGACGGAGTTACTTTATATCTGCAAGTCAAATGTTATCAGAAATACTTAGGTTCATGGGTTCATAGGTTCATAGGTTCATAGGTTGGTACTGGGCTATCTGCCTGAAGGCATATATTAGCCAGCCACGTTGTGTGGTATTCACTGCCCCTTTAGTAGTTCCCTAGTAAGACTAGCAGCTAGTACCCTTGGCCCCTATCTAGTAGTGCTGTTGGTGTTATCCCCGGTGTGAACTTTCTGTTACCCATCCACTCATCAAGGTTCCTCTTGAAGAGTGATAGTGAGGGGCTCTGTCTTATGTAGATCGGGACCCTGTTCCATAGTAAGGGAAGTCTCTGCAAAGGGAATCTATCCCTCCAGCATGTTCTATTTATTGTTGTGTTGAGCTTTATATCCCTAGAGTGTGTAGCCTGAGTAGATTTGGTTTTGCTAAGATGGAGCATGTTCAACAATTCTGGGTTGGACATGGCTCTGTACGTTAGACAGAGATTGCCTCTGAGAAAGTGGTATGCAACAGAGAACAGTCTTAGCTTTTTCAATCATGCTGCATAGGGCAACTGTTTGAGGTCAGTAATCCTCTTGGTTAGATACCTCTGTGGCCTCTCCAGCTGCTGGAGATGTCTACCCAGGTACATTCCAATTGGTGCATTGTACTCAATAATGGGTCTGATGAGGGAAGAGTAGAGTGGCACCATTACATCCTTAGATCTTGATGCAAACCCTTTCGTGATCAGATGGGTCACATAGAAGGATTTTCTAACCACTTTGGCAACATGGTTATCAAAGGAAAGCTGACTATCTACTTGGGTCCCTAGATCCCTTATTTCTTCTTCAGCTTTCAGGGGATTACCTCCTATGCTGTAGTTTGTGGGTACTCTGTTTTTTCCAAAGGGGATTACTACGCATTTTTTTGCATTTAGCTTGAGACCATGGCTTTGACACCATGCATCAGTCTCATTTAGGCCCTTCTGGAGGATCTCCATGTCGGCCGGAGACTCTATTATAGCACCCAGTTTGCAGTCGTCCACAAACTTAGTCAGCCACAGCCCTTCCGTGCTTGCCCGTACTTCTGAGAAGTATATGCCAAACTTGATGAAGGAAACTAAAACTCTTCTGCAACATTAACATAATGGATTGGAGGGACAGGTATATCCTGCAGAGGGCACCACTACCCATCCACATAAAACAAAGCTCTTTCCTGACCACATTCTTGGACGAGTGGATAGGAAATAGGAAATTTTCCCCAGGACTCCCCCTGTACTACTAATGGACAGAGGCAGCTCCTAACTGTTTTATCCCAGTGTACAGGCCCTTCGCAGATATCTATGTTTTGATCTAGTAATTATCACTAAAGTAACATGTAACATATAAATATAGATCTTGGAAAGGGTTATGTAAATCTAAACTCTTACAGGATTGGTTAATTTTAAGCACCAAATCGGATAATAGGCTAGGCATAAAATGGCCTGCAAGGGCAGTTAGCTTAGTACTAACCTAACCTATGAATCTATGAGAGTCAAAACACTCTTAGGTTGGCTAGCTGGCCGCATATACATACCTGGCCTCATACTTGTTTTCATTTTTTACATTTTCTTCTCCCACTACAATGTCTGATTCCCCAGCCAGTTTCCACCTCTTTCACTGTTACAGCAACCAGTGCAAAGCAAAATGCACACAAGCACGGGAATTTGTGCAATAGTATAACTGTAGTCATTTTTCAAAGCAATACTCATTTATTAATCAAGTAAGCCTATTGGACACACAATCCCTTTTCGGGGCAACTGGGCAACAGTGTTTGATTAAGTGGATTACTCAACATCACAAAGTAAGCAAATGAGAGCTAAGGGAGTCAAACCCTGTATTACAGGAAGGACAGCCTTAACCATTTGTGCCAAATGCCAGTATAGAGACAACAAATGTTTCAAAATTTAAGGGATAGGCTCAACATGCCAGTGTGGGAGCTATATAAATGTGTCACAGGTTTTAGTAAACTGGAGTAAACTGTGAAATGCAGCTGAACCATAATCTGAAAGTTTCTTCAGACACCAGTTTATGCTTAGAATGGTAATAAGAGAGAGAGTGCATAGTCCGTTACGTAGGTTTCACGCTTTCAAGAAATCTAAGTTGCTTTTCATGTAAAAAGGAAACATTAGCCTTATTTTACATCTGTTTCTGAAGCTGAACAATCTAGATTAGGACTGTATTATTTTAAGTGTGCCAAGCTGCCTTGTTTCCATTTTTCTCGCTTCTTTTATCTGGGGATGACTACATTGTACAATTAAGGGATGCAAGTTTAGTAACCACTTTATTAACAGTTCCTTTTAGAGGCTTAAGTTTATTAAGTAGATGCAGAATAGCAGTAAAGCAGCCATTTTTTATGAGTATTAGTCAGGTCTATAAGCAATCAGAGCTGATAATTCCATTTATTGGAGTAATATTACATTGTGCTTTGCAATAGTTTTTATTTATTTACATATTTATCTATCGGTTTTAAATTTAACTGAAGTAGAGTATTGATCTCAATAGACCTTTTACAGGCTCAGTCTGAGACCAAGTAAAATACAAAACAGACGTATAAAGGAATTACAGACAGTATGGGGAATCTGCAAAAACTTTAGGAAATTATGGGACATTCAGCCAAAACAGAGAGCTGTAAGAAATATGAAAACAGCATCAAGAAAAGGTTAAATGTCAGTACGCATACATGCACTGCTTAAGCTGGTAATTCTTAACACTAAATATGTTAATGTAATTTACAATGTGTAGAAATGAGCATCGGTTAAAAGAAGAGATGAGTGAGAGAAAATTAAAGAAGAATGGAAAATAAGAGAAAAAGGGAAGAAAAGCAGAGAGAAATGGAAAATGGGGGAAAAAAGAAGGGTGGAGTAAATGAAATGGGAAAATATATTATGGTTTGATACAAATAAGGTAGTATGACCATAATAGAACTCAATGAAGGGAAGGAAGAAGAACATTTTTGACTGATGAATGAATTAATGTATTTCAGGGATGACTGAATAGTGAAAGGGGCACTTCTGTGGGTTGGGCTTGGTTGGAATTGTAATTAGCTGAATCAAAGAATGTTTAGCACGTTGCCCAATAGCCTGTTGTACTGATGATTGCATTGTATGCTAAAGTCTTGTAAAATAACTGAATTAGCATAGTTATATCTGAGGGCATAAAGTCCCAAATAATATTAGATGTAGTCATACAAGTAGGGGAGACTGTAGATTACATTAGTAATGAGTTTAGGTCAGCTTCCTATTAAACAACAAGAAGCAAGCTATTTCACTTCTGAGTCAGTCCTATTTGGTTTAGCAGGCTATTAAGGATGCACATAAATTGTGAGTGATAAGTAAATGTAAACTGTAAAAACACATACAATAGGACCCACTGTTCTCCCCGCAACTGTATATGTTCTCATACCCTTACCTAATTCCATTGCTATTTGTATGTGTACCACTGTAACATAATAAAACATTTGACTAATAGGAGAGTAAGAACATCATTAGGCTGGCTCTCTGGCATTCTACACACACACACACACACACACACACACACACACACACACACACACACACACACACACACACACACACACACACAAATACACACACACACACACACACGCACACATGCACACACGCACACACACACACACACACACACACACACACACACACACACACACACACACACACACACACACACACACACACACAAACACACACACAGTGGCATACTTTTCTCCACACACTACAAACTTTGAACAAGCAAACCCACCAGCCAGTGTCTACTTCATTCACTGTTACAGGCATGAATGAAAAGCAGAATATGCACAACAGTGGGGATATTTTTTTCCCAGGGAAGTAGGACAATAAATATATATGCATTAAAAGTGACAGGAAAACATTGGAAATAGACAGTGGGGATCACAAAATTGGATAGAATGTGAAAAGTGGCTATACTTGGACGATCCAGTGAGTACATGCCAGCAAATTTACTAAATACTCTTGTATAGCAGGCATCCAACAGGTCTACTTGATATTGCTAGAGACCTAGAAAAACCTGGGAAGAAGAAAAAACAGCATTCAACTGTTACGAACTATAGCAACTTAAAAGAAAGGCCAGTGGTGATGTCCAAAGTGAAAACAAACATGCTCAATAAGTGCAGGAAAAAGAGATCAAATCAGGAGACGAACTCTGCAGATGGTAAGAACTGTGCTCAAAAGTGGCTGTTTATGCAATTACAGAAAATGTACTTCAGAGAAATGTTAGTCACAATGGGGAAAGACCTAATTTTCCACTAATTTGCATGTCTCTGAATTGGTTGTATACCTCTTATCTCTACATGAGTTGACAAAATGTCCCTGATGTATCTTCTTATTTTTGTCCTTGTCTTTATAAATCATGGATCCTTGCACAATACCAAACGTTAGAGTTTCAGTCTTCTTTTTGTTTGTAAAGATCATAGATTTGCTAGATGTTTTGCTCTGTCATCTTTTGAAGTGAGTCCAAGTCTTCTTTCTTCTTCTTTTGACTTTTCCTGGTTAGGGGTCATCACAGTGGATCACCTGTCCGCTCATGATTGGAAGTGGAGTTTTACAGTGTTGAGTTGCCTGCCCAGTGCCCAACCTTCCACAGAAGGCACACAAATGCACACACTCATGCCTAGGACCAATTTAGAGTGTCCAATCCACCTACAGCATGGCTTTGGGATGTGGGAGGAAACTGGAGCACCTGGAGGAAACCCACGAGACCACAGGGAGGACATGCAGACTCTGCACAGAAGGCACCCCAGCCGAGGATCGAACCGGAGAACCTCTTGCTGTGAGGTGGCAACGCTAACTGCTGCACCACTGCGGCCGCCCTTTGAAGTGAGTCCAAGTAGTAGTTTAAAACTTCTCCCTGGTAGTGTTCCTCCCAGCTTTAATAAAATCTCATAGCACAGCTTGGCAGACCCCCTTCAAAAACACACCCATCCTTTTTAACTGTCCCTGATTTTATGGAAGGTTTCAGGTGTTGCCTCCTATCTTTCTCCAGTTTCTTGTAACTCATGGACCACTGCAGTCAATGAATAATGCCAGACATTAGAGTTTCATACTTCTTGTAGTATATGAAACAAAGCCTCTTCAGTTAGCACAAGCTCTGACCTAACAAGCCGTGCCCTATGTCCAGGGTGCAAGGCTTGAAACTTTTTATTTGACTTTTTTTTTTTTCAAAGTCCTAAGGTAATATGTTAAGAGTATTTTTGGCTTAGTAACCCCATATACCTGGAAAACAGCAATAATATACTGAAAATTATAGAGATGTGACAATTTGGGAGGGGCATGTGGGGATGAATGTTATATTGGACAGATTATGATGAAATGAATCCTGCCTTATAGTAAGTATATAACTTCTGTATCCTATTTCTTCAGTCCATCTAATCTGATAGCTGGGAAAGAATCCCAAGCTACCTTACATCTTGGAAGGAGTCATGACAGGATATGTCTAAGTACCAAAGTGGCAAAGGCTGCACTGTTCCTAGAAATGATGTCCAGTTTGTAATGTTTGGAGAACGTGTGAAGTGTGGACCAAGTGGCTGCTGCACAAATATCACGAATGGAGGAGTTTCTGCAAAAGGCTGTATACCTAGCCATGGACCTTCTGGAGTCCTGTTACTGGCAGGGTAGGTCAATGAGATGCAGTGTAGTAGCCACTTGTATAGAGTTTGTTTTATAATTTGTTATGCATTGTTTGGAGCAAATGACATGAACAGTTGAGAGCCTTTTCTGAAATTTTGATTCTGTGCAGATAAACTCTGAGTTGTCTGTGAACATCCAGTACATGTAAAGGTACTCTCCCTTGTTAGAGTAATTTGAAGGAAACCCAGTGAGTTTGATGGATTGATTACTATTGTTTTCATCTTTAGGATACATGAAAGATTCTTTCTTAAGATGACCTTGTCCTTATGGAAGATCAAGTAAGGTGGAGAAATTAACAAGGTATGCTGTTCTAATATTTGTTTAGCTGATGTAATAGCCATGAAGAAAATTGATTTCTAAGAAAAATACTTCAAATCTGCAGGGGAAGCTGGCTCAATTGGAGCCTTTGTTTGAGCTTTCAGAATGAAATTGAAATACCAATCCAAGGTATGACCATTACTGAGAGGGCAAAGGAGGACCAGTCCTCTGAGAATGCTTTGCACACCTTATGAAAGGTTAAAGTACTATTATGGAAACCCTGAAAGTAGATGGAAATGGCAGTGATTGCACTTTAATTTTTGGGGAAAATAGAACCAAACTAAAAGACAGAAGAAATGTAGGACATCTACAATGGATACAGAATGTGGTTCTAATCCTTGGTTAGATGTCCAAATGGAGAATCTTTCCCATTTTCTGCAGTATATCTTCTGAGGGACTTCTTCTGAAAAGCAGTAAGAATGTGGATTACATTTGCCAGAAACTGAAGAATGTTTGGCCATTAAAGGAAATGAAGAAACGGTATGGTTAACTTGAGGTTTTGAGGTCTGGGTGTGGATGAGGTGTGAACATAGATGCAAGCACTCATCTACAAGCCAGGGGGGGGGGGGTTCTTCAAGTGAGGTCATAGCAGGGGAAACCAGTTCTGTCTCCACCAGAATATTATGCAACAATGTGGATCACCTGTGATTAGCAGGAATATGCCTGCTGAAGGAATTAGGTTATGAGAGGTAGAGGAAAAAGGCAGAAAGGAGACCAGGGGAACAATGGCAGATTAAAACATCCCTGGGTGACTGTCTTGGAGAGAAGAACTTGGGAAAAGTAGCTTCTCCTTTTTGTGTTTCAGGGAGAGGTGAGCAAGTCACATCAAGGCAGACCCCACTCAGTGAAGGTTTCCTGAGTCACTGCCTGGTTGGTGGACCCCTTGTGTAGTAATAGGATTGATTGCCTGAGTCTCCCTGCTAGCCACTTGGATTTCTCTAGAATGGGTGTTGCTATTGGATGGCAACTTGAATCTAGCAGACCATTGCAATTGCCACTGCCATGAGACTTAGCACTCTTACTTGTCTGTGTATGAAAGTAATTGCCATTGCTGTTATTAGTTCAAGTTAAGCAATCTGATGATAGTCTATATTTGTGTAAAGCCAACTTGAATACTTAACTGGGTCTGTCTTTAACACAACCATAAGGTGGCTATAACTGATGAGTATGTTCTTACACTTGCAAGCAGAGCAAACATTCACTGAACACCATTGAATAATACAAGACAGCTTAAAATAGGTTCTAGATCATGAAATAACAGCAAAACAGCAAGCTGTCCTGCACCCTCTTACATAAAGCAGCTCAGAGGTGTCAGTGAATTGCTCCCCACCCCAAATGTATAAGCCAGATTTCCATTTATGAAATCTGAGCTAGGGACAACCAGTTGAGCTGACAATCCTGCAATCTGCCCATATCTGCTTCTTGTTAAAGACTGTGGGTTTGCATAATGCAGTGGGCTGGTGTCCCATCTGGAATAAATGTCTCTAACATGCACCCTCTGAGGGCTGAGATACACTCCCTAAAATGGATAATGCAGGTAGTCAGAGGATGAAAAACCTCACCTGATCAGCATTTGAAAAGAAGTGGGTTGCCACTATAGGAAATCAAGTAAAATAAAAACTTACTGGATAAAAGATAAACCTGCAGGTGAGGTTTAGGCCTAGGGACCAAAACCTCATCTGCAACATAAATAAGACATGTTGGAGGAACAGGTATGTGTTTCAGAGAGTACCTCTTCTCTGGAACAGGGTTCCTAGTCACATAAAGCAGAGTTCCTCCAAGCACTTATTCAAGTGCAACTTGGATCAGAAGGCGGGGAGTCATACATTTACCAATGGTCCAATACCTATGTCCCTATAAGAAAGAGGAAGCTTGTAAATGCTTGATCACTCATACCCAGTCTATACCCCCTATAAAATGAGTGATATCAGAACTTTTCAAATACATTTGGGAAGCATGGCTAGGGTTAGAAAGGCCCTCTAGGGTTCTTAGCCTAATAATCACTTATGAACCTGTTGAGGTACATGATATCATTAATATCATAGGATCACAGGATCATAGGAAGGTTACTAGGCTATCGACAGCAAGGTAATTTCAACTCTAACCATTTCAGCCCAATGTAATACCATAGATACTCTATTCAATACCCAGGACTGTATTTAGTAATGACTGTCCATGTCCAGGAGGGTTGTGGGCACTATCTCTGGTAAAAATTTACACTGTCCCATCCACTCATCCAGGTTCCTTTTGAACAGTGTCACAAAGGTGCTCTGTTATACATGAATTGGCAGCCTATTCCAAAGATGCAGCAGTTGCTGGGAGACATATCTGTCCCTCCAGCATGTCCTATTCTAGTTGCAGGCCATATTTACATCCCTGGAAGAGGTAGCTGTAGTCCTGTCTGATTTATAGATGTCCAGAATATTCATTAAGCTTGGGTTGGATATTGCTCTGTAAACCAGGCATAAGTGTCCCCTAAGAAGTCTATATAATACTGAGTATAGTGACAGCAGGGACTTTAGTCAGTCTGTGTAAGGCACATCCTAGTGTCCCTTGATCTTCTTAGTTAGAAACCTCTGAGGTCTCTCCAATTGTTGCAGGTGCTTTGTACGGTACATGCAGAAAGGGGTGTTATACTCAATTATGGGCCTGATTAGTGACGAGTATAGAAGGGTTATAACCTCCTTTGCTCTAGAGGTGATGACTTTGCTAATCAAGTGTGCTTTGTAGAAAGCCTTCCTTACTACAGTAGATACATGAGGGTCAAAGCTAAGGTTGCAGTCTACTTGTGATCCCAGATATCTTGTCACTTTGTAGGTACACAGGGTATTGTTGTTAATCTGATAGTGTGAATGGACATTGTTTTTATTGAAGGGAATGATGATGCATTTCTTTGCATTCAGTTTGAGGCAGTGACTAAGACACCAGTCGTTGGTCTGCATAAGACCCTCCTGAAGTAGTTTGACATCATTTGTGGATTCAATAATTGCACCAAGTTTGATGTCATCTACAAACTTGGTCAGCCACAGCCCCTAGGTTTTGACCTGAACTTCTAAGAAGTATATACTAAACAGTAAGGGGCCCAGCACTGACCCTTGTGGCACCCCAATGGTGACAGGTCTACTGGTTGACATGGAGTCACCCACTTTTATAGTGTGTAACTGGTGTGTGATCCATCTGACAACCCATCTTACAACAAAGGGGTATACTTTCAGTTTGCTAACTTTATCGGTAATGCCCAAGTGTGGGATTGTGTCAAAGGCCTTTGCCAAATCGAGGCATGCTGTGTGCACAGATTTTCCCTCTTCAATGATCCTGGTCACATTTTCAAAGAAATTCACCAGGTTTAACAGTCAGGATCTGCCCTTGACGAAGCTGAATTGAGATGGATCATGTAAACTACAACATTCAGATAACAGATGTGAACCATCTGTATCATATATAGACAGACACACACACACACATACACACACACACACACACACACACACACACACACACACACACACACACACACACACACACACACAATTAAAAATAATTGTTTACTGACTGCTCTGGCTAAACAATGGAAAAAAAACAACACAAGAGACAAATCATTTTGTTCATACTAACCACCATTTGTACTTATATTTCTTCGTATGCTTCCTCCTAGAACAATTCTTCTTCTATTTGACATAACCTACAAAAGAAGCAGAATTCATTAGTTCCATATGCACATTTTGCATTTTATTATACTTGTATTTAAATTTCATTATCCTCTGTCATCCATTCCTTCCCCTGTCATCCCCTACTCAACATGATTCACCTGTTTTTCAAGGAGTGGAATTTATTTACTTGCATATCACTCTTTTTCATCCCAAGTAATTGTACCGTGAGTATTAATATGTTTTTACATATTTACTGATTTCATTATGGTACAACAAAAAGAGTACCTGTTGCTCAATGATCAGTAAAAACATGAAATGTTTATTCTAAGAAAAATGTACACCTGCATATGCTTTGTGAAATCTGCTAAACTGTAATGCTGCCTTGCATCTGCACCTTGGTGCATGAATACAGTGCAGTTCTGTGTCGGTTTTGTTTCCTGTGCAGGTCAGAGAAATACAAGGGAATATGCTGTTTATGTTCAGTAAACAAAACGGATAACAAAAACAACAAAAAAGTGCATAAACAAGCAGCTGTCAATGAATGATGTTTCACTGTACAAATACAAAAATAGTAATATGAAATTAGGTCACTTAGAAAAAAA
Organism: Protopterus annectens; assembly: GCF_019279795.1. NCBI lineage: Eukaryota > Metazoa > Chordata > Ceratodontiformes > Protopteridae > Protopterus > Protopterus annectens. Next base: position 134,585,599 of record NC_056741.1, read on the forward strand.
TATTGGTTAGGATCTGAAGGACAGTTATAAATTCTTATGTTAAAACTTTTGCAATGATACTCAGAAAATCATTACAAAACAAAAACTATTGACAGTTCCATGAGTGTGCTTATAGGTTTTTGGTACCAAGTTTTGGATATTCTTAACCATATACAGAATTGCAGGATTTACTGAAATCAAGATCAAGCCTCTCTCCACTAAGTTGGTTGGCTTCTAAATGATTTTTGTCTGTTTCTTTCACAATTTAAATCAACAGAGGGACATGTTTATATCCCAGTGCCTCACAATACTTTGGAGTAAAGTTCCTCTACATGTTAAACAGTGTGACTAATTATTGTCCTTTGAACAAAAACTAGATTACTAAATGGGTATACAAAAAAATTACTCTTGTGCATAGATCCTGCATCAAACATACAGTGTGAGAAAGGCTTCCAGGAGGCTTTGGTATACTGGCTGGATGTATGACTATCCTTGCCAAGACATCCCATCAGTTAGTAATTCTGCAACAGTGATCTTGGAAGGACATCTCTGGTAAGTAGAGGGAAGGCATACAAAAATATTCCCATTTATGGGAATAAAAAGGCATTTAATTGTCTTCCAGTCTAACCTACAAGTAGTCCTGGAACAGAAGTTCTTCAGCTGTCTGTTTTGAATAGTGGCAAAGAGATCTACTTGAAGAGTTTTTTTCACAGATGGATCAATTCCTGGAAGGCCCTGGATCTAACTGCCATTTGTGAGGGTATGTCCCGGTCTTGTTCAGCTTGTCTGACACAATGTTTTGATCTGACAGAATGCATGCAGCTTGAAGGGACAAACTGAACTGAGTTGCTAGAATCCAGGCTACCATAGCTACTCAGCAAATGGGGGGAGTGGTAACACTTGTTTCCCCCTTGTCTATGTATGTAATCCATCATTGTGGTCTTGTCTGATTACTAAAAAAGGTCTCCTGGTTTCCAAAGATGGTTGACATTTGTGTATTTTAAATTACCTTCTTTGTTCCACAGCCCCTGTACTTTTATTCCCTTGGACAGAGCTTTGCAATCAAAGTCTGAAGTATCTGCATTACTGACTGAGTGGAGGCTGGCAGGAAGAAGGGAAGACCAGAGTTGAGAGACTACTGATTCACCCACCAATCTAGCTCCCATTTTACAAAGCCCTGCACTAGAAGTTGAAATGATAGAGGAGACTGGTGTTGGCTCCAAACTGACTTGACAAACCATTAAAACTTTCTCATCTGGTGTTGGTCCAAGGGAACTGGGACACTGGGACATCAAACCTAGAATTCTTAGATATTCTGTGGCAGATGCTAGAGTCTGGTTTGAAAATAACAAGCACTGTTCCCTGTAACTCTCCACTTTCTCTTAAAGAAGGAAAGCCAACACAAGTGTTGTAGCTAGAAAACATCCTAGAAATACTATCTCTTGAAAGGGAATAAGAAGATTTCTCTCTGTTGACATGAAAACCCAAGCTGAGGGAGCTTCTGACTGATTTTTTAGAAGAAACTGAAATGATACAGGTCCTTGGAATGGGACAGTAATTTTTGAGTTAGTGTATTAAGGCAAAGACAGAGCTTCAAAAGGACTGAGAATATATACATTTCCAGATGGTGTGTGTGACAATTCATCTGTTTAAAGTAAACTGACAGATGTTTAATGACGCTGGATGTAGGTTACACAGAATTTTAACAGAACAAAAAAACAGCAAATTAATCTGTGAACTACTAGATGAAAACAGTATGATTTAAATGTTAAGCTCAGAACAGAAATCATATGAAGTTTCCACCAACAAATTTGAGTTTATTGCGTTTGTCCTTTCGATGAAAGGACGTCACACATAACATGTGCGACATAATGAAGGTAAACTATATATATATATATATATATATATATATATATATATAAATATATATATATATATATATATATATATATATATATATATATATATATATATATATATATGTATATATATATATATATATATATATATATATATATATATATATATATATATATATATATATATATATATATATATATATATATATATATATATATACTAAGCTGAGTCCTCTTCTATATCCACTATAAACTATAAACACTTGCCCAGCATGAGGAATTATGCCCTTTCTCCACTGTAGTGTGATCCTGGAGTTGGTATATATATATATATATATATATATATATATATATATATATATATATATATATATGGGTCCACTACAGAATCCCGAAAGCTCATAATCCCGAAGCCCAAAATCCTGAGACCAAAATCTCGAAAATTCAAAATCCCGAAAGCCCAAAATCCTGAAACTCAAAATCCTGAAAACACAAATAATGCTAATATGTCACTATAAAGACACTAATATCTACCAACTGGCCCTGACCCTAACCCTAACCCTAAGGTCCATCACTATCGCACACTCACCTGACCCACGCTCTAACCCTAACTCACTTAAACCGCCCCCAACCCCAATATTTGTCACTATTGCATACATGCCTAACCTGCGCCCTAACCCTAACTCACTTAAACCGCCCCTAACCCTAACATAAAACCAACCGCACACTTACCTGAACCCAACGCATGACCTAACACCACAGGGCTAACAATAGCAAAGCCACAATGACGTCAGTATGTCCATTTTGTGTTTTCAAGATTTTGAGTTTCAGGATTTTGGGCTTTCGGGATTTTGAATTTTCGGGATTTTGGTCTCAGGATTTTGGGCTTCGGGATTATGAGCTTTCAGGATTCTGTAGTGGACCTATATATATATATATATATATATATATATATATATATATATATATATATAAGGGGGTGTGGGGGACATAGCCCCCATCTTGGTGGTTTTTAGAAGGTGTGGTGAGTGTTCATGTTGTTTTGGGCAAGTGTTTACTTACCCTAGTTAATCTTACATGGTTCGATGTTTCCTGTTTCACAATTGTCGTCTTGATATTTTTGTGTTTGTGTGATTCCGGGATATAGAAGGTAACCCATTATACACACGCATGTGTATATATGTATATATGTATATATAATATATATATATATATATATATATATATATATATATATATATATATATATATAAATATATATACATACAATCTGTGTGTATATGTGTGTGTGTGTGCCTATAGAGAGAGAGATTTACGTTTTTTTTTTTTAATTGGGAAACCTCTAGATACTGTTATACATATACTAATTATTCAAATGTAATACTATTAATATATTAACATCACTATGTATAGTCGGCTAGGTACAGTTGTTTATTTCATCTACACATTCAATTTTCCCACTCTTAAAAATACAACCATTGGTAATGTCAATGGAAGAAAAAAACATTAATTTAAGATTTGTCCCATGCTTTTCAGCTAACTTTTGTCTTTTAATTTCTGGAAAATGGCATCTCTCCAAAAAATTATGAGAGACAGAGAAGTATCATACATTAAACTTAGGTGCTCTTTAATGATCTATCAACTAGAACTTTCAGGCTTTCTGAACAGCCTTTACAATGTAGTGTTAAGTGGGTAAGCCAACAAATATTGGATTTGGTAGTTTTAGATAAGAAGAAAAACAAAAAAGGTGGTTCAATCTCTACTCAAGAAGAGGTGTCCATTTTAACTGCATTAGGCATTCCTCCTCACTCAAGTCAGCTGGAGTTAGGCACATTGCAGGTTCAGAGTGTAGATGACTATCTAATTAGTTTCATTGAAGTTGTTAATCAGGAAGGGACAGTAAGACTATTTAATTTAGCTTTAGACAGGGGTTTGCTTACTATTGATGAGGCCCATAACAATGCATGGAAAGTAAATGAGGAAGTTGTGGTCACTGGAGGTATTTCATTTCCCAATCTACCTTTAGCTGATAAGATGGCCAACATAATTAGTACTGCTCAATTAGGGCCTGAAGGGAATGAGCAGGGCATAGGACAGGCTCCCTATTTTAGTACAAATCAACATGTTTCAGCAGTTGCTTCCCATATAATATTAATATTAGCAATGATAATAATACCTATCTGCTAACCAGGTGGGACCCTGGAGCACTGCCTGGTTAAGTGACTTGCTAAGGGTCACACAGTATGCAAATGAGGGCTGAGGGAATCAAACCTTGTACCAGAGGAGCTACAGTTCACATCTTTAACCTCTGTGCCAGCTGCCAGACCTCTGTCCTTTGACTAAGGAAAACATTTTTAGGGGAGATTATGTTGCCATTCTTGTTATAATCAATGTGGATCATATTCAAAGGATCTTACATTATGATAGAGTAGGGGCCAATGATTTTGTTTCAGCTTTAGCAGCCCTAGGCAACTCAACCTGGTAGATTTTGGTCCAAATCCTGTGACAACTAGATATTAGATTTCATACATTTTATGGCTGTTACCACTGAGAAGGATCCTTCTAAAGCTCTACCCCTTTTGTAATGCATTTTAATTATCAGGGAGGCTTATTATCTGAAAATAGGCCTAGTTTGGCTTTGGTATGGACAAACTTTTAGAAAACTCAAGGTGGTTAACAGAGGTCTGGAATTGGAAGAGTGACATATAGAGTTATGGTTGAGGGCTATGGTCGACTATCTTAAGGCAGTACCACACCAAGGGGAGGATTTGTCAGGATCAACGTACAAATCATGTTGGTCATTTAACAAAGGCCATTGTGTCTGGCCATCATACAGATTTCCCTTTGTTTAATTGCATTGTGGTGGAGGACTTATAGCAGTAAGATACTGGTTTAAGGACAGTTCCAAAGCCAAAAAAGCTGCAAATATACCTGAAGGCAGACAAGAGGACATACCAGCAATTAGCACGAAAAGAGGGAAGGCCTTTCTTCAAGTCTGTAAGGGAATCTGTTTTTTGTTGCCTTCAACAGGAAGTTTTTAAATCATTTTTCCTATAAAAGCTGAGATGTTTGCAGAAATATTACAAGACTATCCAAATCAGCAAGTTGCTCAAGAGCTGATGAATCATTTCATTTTGGAAATTTCCATTAAATTTGGGTTTCTCTTGATTTTATTTCATGTAAGAATTTAAGGACAGTCCAATGTAATGAAAAAGTAGTGCTGGATTTATTACAGAAATATATTAAGGAAGGGAGAATTCCAAGCTCCTTTCAGCTTTTCTTGTTTAATTTTTTAGTTTCACCATTAGCTTTTATTCTAAAGAAGGGAAGGGTGAGTTTTGGTTAATTCACCACCTTTAATTTCCGGGTCTATATTAGATCAGCAAATGCTTAAAAAAGCGAATGCTGATTGATCGACCTTATGTAAGTGAAAGCTTACAATCTCGAACTGTCAGATCAGCGATTTTTTTTCCTAGGGAAAAAAATCGCTGATCCAAAACACATACACACAACATAAGCACACCAAACAAACATAAATCCACACACATACACCTAAAATCTGACACCTAACCCTACACTAAACTATGCACACACCACTAACTATCCACTTACCTTAACCCAAACCCTAACCCTAAGGTCCATCACTATCTCTCTATCACTCACCTCACCCGCTCCCTAACCCTAACTCACTTAAATCCGCTCTAACCCTCATGTCCACACAATCACACACATACCTAACCCAAGCCCTAACCCTAACTCACCTAACCCACCCTAACACTCACATCCACACAATCACACACTTACCTGAGTCCGACCAGTAACTTTCCACCACAGCACTGAAAATACAGAAGCAACAGAAACGGGCAACTGAATTCTTTCCCTAGTAAAAATTCGAGTTTCTGTTGCTTCGATATTTCTAACTTTCACTAAAATAAGTTCGATCAATCAGAATTCGCTTGTTTAAGCATTCACTGATCTAATATAGACCCTAATTTCCTCATGGGACATCTGTTAATGATGTATTAGTAAACAGGACAAAGGTATAGCACTCTTCTGCAGACCATGAGATGAGTCTTTAGACCATGTAGTGCAGTAAGTATTATTGTGCAGTTTAAGGACCCAAGGCTGGCAAAATTGGATGCTGAGTCAGCCTTTCACCTCCTTCCCATTTACATGCATGACTGGCACTTGCCAGGCATGCTGTTTGAGGGCAGTCGAGACAGTTATTATTTCGATATGAGTTGTCCAGTGGTGAGTGCCACTTTGAAGAAATTCAGCACAGTTTTAAAATACTGTTAGGAACAGAAAGCTCTCCTACCTTGAGTTGTATATTACCTTGACAAATTTTTGATTATCAGGGAAGGGAAGCAAGAGATACAACGAGGTTTGAATAATTTCCAGGACTTGTATCATTATTTGGGTGTATTCCCGGGAAGAATGTTTACACATTCTTTACCTAAGTTATTACGTGGTAGGAATCAAAAACACCATAAGGTCAGGATTAGTAGGAGAATAAAAACAGATCTGCATCTGTGTTCTACCTTTTTGTTAGACTTTAATGGAATATCTTTTTGGGAGGACAATTCTGTCTCAATTGTTTGCTTACAGATATAGCTGGGAGGCTTTAGGCTAGGGGAATATTTTAAAGGGTGCTGGCTTTCTGTTCTCTGGCCTTCCACCAGGTCTACTGACAGAAAAACAATGATATTACATTTCTTGAACTTATGTCAATGCGGGTAGAAACAGTTGTTTGGTAGGATGAGTTACAAAACAAAAAGGTGATTTTTTTTTTTGGTCTGACAGTCAGGTAGTTGTGCAAGTCCTGACCAAAAGGTCTTCTAGGTCTATTTGGGTTCAGTCTCTGTTAAAATTATTAGTACTGCACAGCTTACATATTAATGTATCATTCCCTGTCATATACATTTCAGAAGCCCACAGAAGGTTTGCTGACAATCATGCATGCTGAAGAAGTACTTTTGTCAACTCCACCTGATCTGTGAATGATTGGGAAAGAATAGCACATTTTGTGTTGGAACTCTTGGGATCCCAGCACCAAAAGAACTTTCAGTGTTGCAATTAAATTAGTAGGAAATTGCAGTATGGTCATCTCACCTTATTATCTGACATTTAAATTTGTTTAGCATAAGAATGATTCACCCAGAACTGCTAAGATGTATTTTTTTCTGGCCTTAGCCTGTTCACAAGAATATTTAGGTTTCAGGATGTTACGAAACACTGGTTGGTCAATAAGCTTTTGAAGGGTCAGGGTAGACTCAGGGGAAAGGTTGCTGATTCACAATGCCCCATGTTAAACCCCTACTTAAATCCATACTGGTGGGCATGTGTGCGACCTCAAACAAATATCATACTTATGCTTTGAGGATAACCTTTTTACCTGGTCGTACATGCAAGCTTTTTGCACTACTGAGTTATTGGGAACTTTAACATGTAGCCAGGTGTCTATGATTAATGATGTCCTGCTGTGGACCTCTATACCAACACTGATCAATCAAGCAAGGGCCACCAGGTGATTTTAGATTCATCCCAACCCTTTGCTTTGCACCTGTCTTTGGATTATCACTGTGTAGTCTATTATTTCCTCTTACAGCTGATGGCTTAGTGTTAGTCTTCCCAGAGAAGATACTATTAGTAACCAGTAAGCTGGATTGCTTTCTAAGTAAGGACCTAGTGTAGCTAGGCTTGCCCTATATCCTCTGTTTGGTTTTGATGAGCCAGTGCTGCCAATCTAGCTACTAAAGGCCAATCAGGATAAGCTATTAGGAAAGCTGGCAGATCACCCTAATGACCCTATCTTATTATATTCTTCTACTAGACAGGTTGGTTTTATTGTTAAGAAGGCATGAATTAATTAATGTATGTTTGTTTTGTTTTATTACAGGTATCCTATGCATTTTGATCATTAGACATTATTTTGTGGTCTAGTAGCTAGCAAAGTAAAAGTTTGCAAAGGAAGTTCACATATTTACTTGGGTCCTTGCTTTCAGAACACATCCTATGGAGGTTTTGATGACATGTCATGAAATCATGCTTGCCAATTTAACTGAGCGATGTTAATGAGCTGGATCAATTTAATAGTGCAATTATTCACTTAGGTGGTAATAATAGCGGTAAGACTCCAAAGTACAAGTTACTTTCTAATATTTTTAGAGATCACTGGACCAGTCAACAATTATTTCTTAGCCTCCTGGTTTAGTCTTCTCTTAGAGTTATCTTGTAAATTTTTGAATCATAAGTTCACTCAACCTGCACCACTGTTGAGCTCTGAAGTTACTGAGAATTGGAACTTTGCAGACAATGATACCATTTGGTTTTGAGAAGGTGGTGTTCACCTCTCAGACAGTGGGTGGAGCCTATTCAGTCTTGATCTGGCCTCCTTTTTACAAACTTTGTTAGGCCCAAAAAATGATATTATGGTTGACACAACTCCAGCTTGGTGGCTTTGAAAAACAAGCTATTTTGATGGTATTTTTCTTTTACTGTAGTCACTTGTCATGCTAGGAATGAGGAGGAACAGGCTGCTCTTTGGCAGCTCAGTACATGGTCAATGTACAGCTTTCCACTCTTTTTCTTCCCCCCTTTTTCATTCCTAGGTCAATGGTATCTCCAGAAATGTGGGCGTTATCTTTATAGAACGTTCCACATGGCCAGTGCCATTTTCACTAAGGGGTCACTGCTGTTATACTATTCAGTTTTGTAATGGGACAGACCAGACTGATACTTATGGTCTGTGACATTGTCTAGTCACTGTTTTGTCTACTTTATTTTACTTGGATTACTTGGTAATGTAGAGTTTAAAACAGTGGTGTTCTAGAATTCATTTATGATGAATTACATTTTGTTGCTATAAAACGCTGGTCATAACATCAGTTAAGTATTGTTTTTTGTTTTTTAAAGTGAGGCATATCAATAACCGCTTTTGTTTGTTTATTTATTTATTTGTTTATTTATTTATTTATCTTTGTTTACCACAGTAGTGCACTGACCAGTAGTGACCTTTTTCAGACCCAGCCCAAGAGAAATATAAAACATTTCACAAACAAACAATACAGAAATGTAAGTAATAACAGAATAGTTTAGACTAATTACAGAGAAAAGAAAAAATGTGTATATACATATGGTACTTTTCCGTTAAACCCCTACCACTTTGCGGTGCTGTGTTTTGACGGCATTTCCTCACCAGTTTGGATTGCCTTCTTTCCTACAGCACTGACAAAGATGATATAAGAAGAAATTGGATGCCGTAACTTAAAAGTAAGATGGATCAGTTTGAAAAGGCAAATCAGTGAGGAATGAAATCATTCAGAAATTCATGCTAACACAACCCCGCTATTCTAGCAACTTTCTAACGTTATAACAGAAATATTTAAAATCTGCCACTATTTTTGTGGCTTTTGTCCCCTCATTATTTTAGGTTTGTCCATATTTGTTGCTCTAATGGGCTGGAATGTATGCTCCAAATCAAAATGCCACTTTCGAAAAAGAAGATGTGCCAAGCCAAGTAATGAGTCTCAGTATAAAAGCACTAACTGGAACATGATGTAAGTGCATATACCTCACCCATGTCCAAAGTAGTGTGTGGTTAATGTTTTGTCTTGCACGACAGCAGGAGCACATGATAACCCAGCTTTGAACACTACCGATTATGAAAATGGTAACGTCAAACCCCTTAAACCCCCCTTAACCTCTCAATAAAAGAATCCTGGACAAAGTTAAAAACAATTGGGGACAACTATCAAAAAATTTGGTCATTTTTAAACATTGATGATATAAAATTAGAAGGTTGCTAGAATAAAAGGATTTGCATTGTGCATTTTCTGAAAGGTATGCTAGCCACCTGGTGGTGTAAACCTTTGCTGTAGATGATTGTCACTGCTGAAGTGACATCCTGACCCCATGCCATGTGATGAATGGATGAAGTGTTAAACTCAAAAATCTGTCATTATTTACTGATTTCAATCCTCAACGATATGCCAGAAAACCACAACCTTTACGACAAACAGATCGCAACCATGAGGCAAAATATGGACATTCTGTGAAAATCTGGACAGCTGAGAAGTATTGGGTTAACATTATTCTTGTTTGTGTTATGAGTGTTATGAGCGTTGATAAGTACCGCACCCACGCATAAAGAAATGTACTACACTAAACAATGTAAAACAGTTGTTCAGAAGTGAAACCTCATATGAGAGCAGATCTCAATCTCCGACCATTAAACATCATAGAAACAGTGTTTGAAAATCATAGCTGAGAGTCAGAAAGAGAAGCGGTTTCTTATTTTGAAGAGTGTAAACTTCCCCATAACTGCCTGTTCTGACCTTATGAACTAATCATTGACTCCAACAATAATTTAAAGTGCAAAAATGTAACAACCCGATCAAGTACAAGGTAAAAAAGCAGGTAGAAGAGGTAACAGGTCAGTTGAAACAACAAAATAGCCATGCTTCTTAGGAATAAGGTGAGACGTGTGGTAGGAGTTTAACGGAAAAGTACCATACAATCAAGTAAAAAGTACAGTGCAATGTACAATTAAGCAGAGTGTAATATAGTAGTAATGCATGCCTGGGTGTGGGTAATGCTGGATTTACCCATGGTTGGTGTGGTTTGGTCACGAGGGTGAAGCCCGAGTGGCCAAACAAAGACAACCATGGTTAAATCCAGCATTAAACCAAAGTAAGGCAAAAACGAGGTGATTAAAATCAAACAAGGAAGCAGAGAACTACCTCGCAAACTGAAACAATAAAGCCTCGGAGGGAATTAATGCAGCAAAACACTTTTATTGAAGTATAAAAAACATCATTATCGTAGTTAAAAATCTGTTTTCATTTCAACAACTTCATCAGATGTGGGCTGAAGCATAACTCATCATGTTAAATACTCAAAAATAAATGACATCATAAATTAATTATCCAACGAAGATCCATTAAAATTCAGTCAAATGTTTTCCATCAGTCCTTTTGTAACACAGAATCGTAACCTGACACAACCCTATGAAAACATGACACATAATGTAAAAATGCATCTATAAAGTTAACAGCAGCAAAGCACAATTAAAAATGTGATAATTTAATCCTTAAAAACATTTCTGTTTTAAAACATCCTATATAAGACAACAAATCACCTACATAAATAAAAACTAAAGTGCTATGTGCATGCCAGTGAAGCCAAGGGAGCAGTGCTGTGTATATATACTTATAATTTGGCCGCTCTCAATTTTAAAAGTGGGGCAAGGGAAACATGTTCATTTAAGCCCGGTTTCCTGTTGGATTCCAGGGACAATTGCCACCACAATTCTCTGTATTCGATGGTTTCTTCCCACATGCCCCCTCTTTAATCCATGCTAATTTTTTCCAAAACAAAAAATCTAAAAAAAGCACTAGGGCATTCCAGTGAATGTTTGTACAAGGCATTACTGTCCTTCTTAGTTTGTATATCGTACGTGTTCATAAATTCTTCTTTTAAGCTTTTTCTCTGTTTTTCCTATATAGAAAGCCTGACAAGCTTGACATAATGCTGAGTATACTAGGCCACTCGACTCACAATTATAATATGCCATACTATTTAAAGTAGTCTTTCTACATTCTAAAACAATGCTTTCTTTGTTACTGATAAATTCACACTGACAGCATCGGCCACATTTAAATGTACCAAATCTCTTTTTGTTATTATTATTACTACTCCCATTAATCTTGTCATTTTTATATAGGTAATCTTTCAGATTTCTTGCATTTTTTAGACAACTTTAATTTTCTCATTTTTTAATACATCTAAATCAGTAAAAAGCATGAATTTATTCCATTCTTTGTTAAGAATGTGTCTAACTAATCCTGAACCCCCATTATATTTCAATATAATGGACTTGACAAAGTCATCTGACTCCTTACTACATGCAAAGTTACTTAATGAAACATCTTGACCTAAAATAGGCCCATATCTTCCATTCCTCTCTTTCATAACTTCATTCTCAATTTTCGTCAATAAATTGTCAGGATAGCCTCTATCTTTGAACATTTGTTTAAGCAATGCAACCTCATCAATAAAATCTTTATTATTGGAAGTCATACGACTCGCTCTAATAAATTGTCCTTTGAAAATATTTTCTTTAAAGTGGAGGGGTGCCCACTATTAAAATGTAAATATGCATTACAATATGTTTTTTCCTAAAAATCTTAGAGTGAAGGGCATTAATTTCTTTATAAACGTCCACATCAAGGTACTGTAACTTATCCAGAGAATAATTATAAGTGAACTTTAAAAATCCTGTGCTGTTGTTTAAAAATTCAGTAGAACATTGTACTTCATCCTCTAACCGAGTCCAAAGAATAACTATATAATCCAAGAATCTCTTATACATACACCAGTTGTTTCTGTATATGGAGTCTAAAATATATTTTTCCTCCCATTTCGCTAGAACCAGGTTAGCATAAGTGGGTGCACAAACTGCACCCTTAGTCACACCTTTTATTTGGTGAAAAAATTTGCCATTAAAATATATATAATTATATTTCAATACCAGTTCAATTAAGTGTATAATCAATATGCATTCATCAGTTGACAGTGTCCCATCTTCATAAATAATTTCTTCCAGTAAGAACAAGCCTTCATGGTGGGGTATACATGTAAATAAATCAACTATATCAATGGTAAGGAAGCCCATATTGTCTTTAAACAGGTCTTGTTTAAGGTTTCTTAGCAGGTCCCATGAATCCCTCAAAATGTTTTGTCTCCTCAACCATAAATGTTTAAGTTTAGCATCAACTAGTTTTGTCAAAGGCATAGTTTTTGAACCCTCAGCAGATACAATAACCCTTAAAGGAGAGTCTCTCTCATCCTTATGTATCTTAGGGATACCAAAAATAATGGGAATTTTTGGTTTTTCCACTGTTAAGAAACCTTTGGTTTTAGAATCAATAAGCCCTTCCATAAGGAGATCTTCCAATACCATATCAATTCTACTGTAAGATATATTAATCTCGTTCTTAGAGACAACCACATATTTATTCGTATCCATTAGCACTTCATTCATTTTAGACTCATAAATCAGTGTGTCCATGATAACCATACCCCCACCTTTGTCAGGTTTCATAACTCTAATGGATGCATGATCCCTTACTTCATATAAAAGCTTCAGCTCATTTGGAGGGATATTCTGCCTGCATCTTATTTTACCATAAACTCTCCAAACTTCATTGTCTATCAAGTTTTCAAAGTTTCTAATCTGTGGGTGAAGGGGAGGATTGAAAGTACTTCTCCTTCTTAGATTTGTATTTGTATGAACATTTGCCTGGTTAAAGAACACCTGAAAATTTAATTTCCTCATGAGCAATTTAATATCCACTAGTAACCGCAATAATAACAGCCTCTCATCAGCACTCTTTCTTGACTTATCTAAAGCCTTTGATATGGTTAACCATCGCCTACTCTTGAATACTCTGTCATCCTTCTCTCTTGACACCAAAGCAATTCTCTGGTTTAAGTCCTACCTTAGTAATAGACAGCAAGCAGTCCTTTGGGACAATCAACTATCTTCTCACCTTCCCATTTCCCTAGGAGTCCCTCAAGGATCCATTCTTGGTCCACTCCTATTCTCATTATTCATCAATGACCTTCAAATAGCCATTCCTCTAACCACCTGTATACAATATGCTGATGATTCTACAATCATATGCTCTGCCAGCTCTATATCTGAACTTCAGTCTTTAACCCAAACAGCTTTCAACACTGTAGAGTCATGGTACTCTAGACGGTGCCTTCTTTTGAACACAAAAAAGACCAAGCTACTATTGTTTACGCCAAACACTAAGTCACCCCTCATAGATTTCTCCATTCAATCTAGCAATGGTACCCTTATATCGCCAGACTTTTCCACCAAACTATTAGGAGTTACAATTGATAATAATCTCACCTATAACATTCACATTAATAACGCCATTAAATCTGTTAATAAAAAACTGGACTCCCTATATAGGATAAAACCTTTCTTGACTCCAACGGCCAGAAAGACTATTGCCCACTCCCACCTAATTTCAACACTACTGTATGCAGCTCCCATATATACTAATCTAAAAAAAAGTAATTTTACCAAACTATCCAACTCCTATAATAGTATTGCTAGATTTGCTACTGGAAACCCATATAGAACTCACCATTGTCATAACCTTCATCAACTAGACTGGCTGGAACTAAAAAACCTTCTGATACTTTCCCAACTTACCATCACTCATAAAATTTTTTTATCAACCTAATAATATACCAGTACTAAACAACCTTATATCACCCTATAGGAATCTTGAGTCCTTACGCTCCTCCAACAAATTACTTACTAGGACCACCAAGTCAAACAACTTAGCTGGTGACTCACTATTCTCAAATACCGTGGGAAAACAATGGAACCTCTTGCCCTGTGACCTGACCACACTTCCATCCCTCTCTCTCTTCAAGCAAAGTCTTAAGGCATACCTTAAAAATCACTGGCTATGCCCTTGCTGTTACCCAGACTGATCCTCTGGACTTCTCATTGTCATCTCTTGGCCTCCCACTATCCTATTCTCTTTCCTATATTCTCCCCTAAATTAGAAGGTACTTAAGTAATCTCTACTACTTGACAACAATTAGATTCTTGTCTGCTGAGATATCAATGTACCCTGTTGGTAGCACTCCCTGCCTCTTAATTAATATACTCTCCTTTTTTTTCTCTCCCTTCCTTTTTTTTCTAATAATATGTCTAGCATATAATCCTTAGGAAAAGTAACTGTCTGCATTAGCTAGATTTACCAAAGTTTTAAAGGTATTTTTCTAATAGTGTCTTGTGATTGCCCTAGACTTACATGCTGTAAAATGTTCTGTAAATGTATGATGTATCTAGTTTAGTATGTCCTTTTGTCTTCCTAGAATTTATAGCTAATTCCTTTTTGTCTATTTTAAACCTTTTGGTGTGGTGGTGGTATGTTTTACAATTGGAGCTTTTCACCTCGGGCCTCTGCTGAAAATGGAAATATATCCAGCTGGACTAGCCCAGTTAACAAATGTTAAATAAATAAAAAATACAAAAATAATGTCATCCCTTCTGTTCGTGATAAATTTTATTTCCTTGGGTAATAACTTAAAATGCTCATTTTTCAAATTAATATTACTAAAATTATAATAAATAAATTCAAAAGTCTGATTTACAATGTGCACGTTGACTAATCAGCGTGCACGTTTTGGAATATTAATGGGGGGGGGTCATTGTATAATATACAGTATATGCATTAGTTTCTAAAGTGGATCACTCTTCAGTGAATCTTGAGAGAAGCAAAGAGACTTGAAAAGGAGATAGATTAGGTGATATGTCCTGTCTTGCAGAAAGAGCTTTTGGCTTAGATAAAGAAGTGTCTTTTCAGTTGCAATCTAAATTAGGAATAAGTGTTGACTTCCTTAATATCAATGGGGTGAGCTTACCAAAGAGTGGGTGGCTGAAACGAGAAAGCATATGTGGAGTTTGCTTCTAGGGGTAATGAGAGTTGGTGTGACTCAAGAGAAGTGTCTCAAGTTGTATATGGAGTTTTTTTTGTCATGGCTATACTGCTCAGACAAGCTCCATGTGGGTTTACAGAGTGGTCCTAGCAGCAAGGAACTCGAAAAAGCGACTACCTTCTGGATTTAAGTATCTTTGCTTTTTTTCACTGAAAATAGCTTATGCTGCTTACTTTAAACTAGCCTGAACTGTTTTTTTACTGATTACTGCATTTATTTTAAAAATTGCACTTAAAGTTACATTTAGTCGAATTTAGTCGAAAGTTTGCTGTTTGTTTGTTTAATTGAACTGTGGAGGCTGCCCACTAAAGTGTGCTAGCCTGTGTAACTAATTTATCACTGTCTCTGCATTTTCTGTGTATTTCTGCAAAAAAAAAAAAACAAAAAAATAATCCTTGTTTTCCGCCTTTTTCGACTAGTTTAGACCAGTATACAGGCATTGCTGTATTCTGGGCTGTGGTGTAGTTCCTGTGTTGTCCATTACCTTACTTGGATAAAAGGAAGTTTCTTTGCTCACCAGTGGGAGTGGGGAGCCTTGAGCAGCCTACCTATCCTTGGGGAAGTGACCTCAGCACAAGAAGCTGTTAGTAATTGGTTGTTTGGGACCATTCCTAGCTCTTTTGTAGTTCACTGCTTAAAATCCGCCTCTGGGTGTTTTTTTCTGGCTATACTGCTCAGACAAGCTCCACGTGGGTTTACAGAGTGGTCCTAGCAGCAAGGAACTCGAAAAAGCGACTACCTTCTGGATTTAAGTATCTTTGCTTTTTTTTCACTGAAAATAGCTTCTGCTGCTTACTTTAAACTGGCCTGAACTGTTTTTTTACTGATTACTGCATTTATTTTAAAAATTGCACTTAAAGTTACATTTAGTCGAATTTAGTCGAAAGTTTGCTGTTTGTTTGTTTAATTGAACTGTGGAGGCTGCCCACTAAAGTGTGCTAGCCTGTGTAACTAATTTATCACTGTCTCTGCATTTTCTATGTATTTCTGCAAAAAAAACAAAAAAACAAAAAAATAATCCTTGTTTTCCCGCCTTTTCGACTAGTTTAGACCAGTATACAGGCATTGCTGTATTCTGGGCTGTGGTGTAGTTCCTGTGTTGTCCATTACCTTACTTGGATAAAAGGAAGTTTCTTTGCTCACCAGTGGGAGTGGGGAGCCTTGAGCAGCCTACCTATCCTTGGGGGAAGTGACCTCAGCACAAGAAGCTATTAGTAATTGGTTGTTTGGGACCATTCCTAGCTCTTTTGTAGTTCACTGCTTAAAATCCGCCTCTGGGTGTTTTTTTCTGGCTATACTGCTCAGACAAGCTCCACGTGGGTTTACAGAGTGGTCCTAGCAGCAAGGAACTCGAAAAAGCGACTACCTTCTGGATTTAAGTATCTTTGCTTTTTTTTCACTGAAAATAGCTTCTGCTGCTTACTTTAAACTAGCCTGAACTGTTTTTCTACTGATTACTGCATTTATTTTAAAAATTGCACTTAAAGTTACATTTAGTCGAATTTAGTCGAAAGTTTGCTGTTTGTTTGTTTAATTGAACTGTGGAGGCTGTCCACTAAAGTGTGCTAGCCTGTATAACTAATTTATCACTGTCTCTGCATTTTCTGTGTATTTCTGCAAAAAAAACAAAAAAACAAAAAAATAATCCTTGTTTTCCCGCCTTTTTCGACTAGTTTAGACCAGTATACAGGCATTGCTGTATTCTGGGCTGTGGTGTAGTTCCTGTGTTGTCCATTACCTTACTTGGATAAAAGGAAGTTTCTTTGCTCACCAGTGGGAGTGGGGAGCCTTGAGCAGCCTACCTATCCTTGGGGGAAGTGACCTCAGCACAAGAAGCTATTAGTAATTGGTTGTTTGGGACCATTCCTAGCTCTTTTGTAGTTCACTGCTTAAAATCCGCCTCTGGGTGTTTTTTTCTGGCTATACTGCTCAGACAAGCTCCACGTGGGTTTACAGAGTGGTCCTAGCAGCAAGGAACTCGAAAAAGCGACTACCTTCTGGATTTAAGTATCTTTGCTTTTTTTTCACTGAAAATAGCTTCTGCTGCTTAGTTTAAACTAGCCTGAACTGTTTTTCTACTGATTACTGCATTTATTTTAAAAATTGCACTTAAAGTTACATTTAGTCGAATTTAGTCGAAAGTTTGCTGTTTGTTTGTTTAATTGAACTGTGGAGGCTGTCCACTAAAGTGTGCTAGCCTGTGTAACTAATTTATCACTGTCTCTGCATTTTCTGTGTATTTCTGCAAAAAAAAACAAAAAAACAAAAAAATAATCCTTGTTTTCCCGCCTTTTTCGACTAGTTTAGACCAGTATACAGGCATTGCTGTATTCTGGGCTGTGGTGTAGTTCCTGTGTTGTCCATTACCTTACTTGGATAAAAGGAAGTTTCTTTGCTCACCAGTGGGAGTGGGGAGCCTTGAGCAGCCTACCTATCCTTGGGGGAAGTGACCTCAGCACAAGAAGCTGTTAGTAATTGGTTGTTTGGGACCATTCCTAGCTCTTTTGTAGTTCACTGCTTAAAATCCGCCTTTGCACGGCTTTGCGCGGTCGTGCGCATAGCGCAGCGCCGGTTAAACCAGGTTAAACTTGGTTAAACAAGGTTAAACTTTTTCTGGCTCCGCCAAGTCTGCGCTTCAATTTTTCCCTTAGAACTGTTCTACCTGCAATCTAAACAGCCTATACTCTATCTGAAAACCTCAGCACTTGCTCCTAAAGCATTTTTTATACAGGTAAAGCACTCTTAAACAAACGAAAAGTACTTCATTCACCTAAATTCTGTTGAGTACCCATTTCCCTATAGGTCCTTTCTGACATCAGTTACACAGCAATCTTTTTCACTATTTCTAGCATGTCGAAGGGTCAGTTGCTAGCGTCCTCTCCTGTTCAGCTGGTGAATCTGGGAATCTTGAGGCAATGTTACAATTGCCTCATGTACACAGGCAACCCTCTCCTCCTCCCAACAAATACAAACATATGCGAGAGATGCAACTATATAGCCAATCTGGAGGCTGAGCTCTCTCAATTCAGTACTGGCAAGACCAGTCAGGAGGAGAAGGTAACCACGCACACCACAAACCCAGTCTCACATAGAACTATCACAACTGCAAAACAAACACATAAACACACAAAAACATACTCGGAGGTGCTGATTAAAAATCTACCAAAACAACAGAGGCCTCCAAAGCAGACACCCAAGCAACCACCACCTCAAGACATAGCAAATGCAGCACATAGTTCACAAAGTCAGTGTGCTAAACAGTCACAGCCCTTAAGGCCAAACAACATGCCAGACACACTTGTAATAGGTGACTCCATAGTCAGGCACACTGATGTCCCGCTCACCAGACTGAACAAGGAGAGGGTCACAGTAAGCTGCCTGTCGGGAGCTAGAATCTGCCACATAACACAAGCACTCAGGTCACTCAACAGCAAGTACAAATATGACTCAGTCATTGTACATGCAGGTGTGAACGACCTGAGACGTACCTCCCTGGACTACATGAAAAGAGACACAGAGGAGCTCTCTGATTATGTAGCCCAGGCTGGTATGACCCTGACCCTGAGCAGCATCTTACCCTCACCAAGAATGATGCCACAGTACAAAGACAAAATGATCAGTTTTAACAATTGGCTTAATTACTGGTGTCATTCTAAGGGGATCCAGTGTCTGTCTGCTTGGGATGACATGCTTGACAAGCCACGCTGCTTCGCAAGGGATGGTTTGCACCTGTCACCCTGGGCTTCGGATATTGGCCAAGGCTCTTGCCACCCCATAGTGTCTTTTTAGGCAAGGCTCAAATGACAAACCTACCTCCCTAGAAAACACAAGTGGAAAAAACTAAGGGTAATGCTGCTCAATGCCAGAAGTCTAAACCTCAAGATGCACGCCTCGAAGCCCTCCTCAGTATGGAGAACATCGATGTCTGTGCAGTGACTGAAACCTGGTTCAAGGCTCCTGAGAGCACCCCAGCACTATCAGGTTTTACCTCATATCATGCTTTCCGGCCCCAAAACTTGGACAGAACCACAAAAGGAGGAGGAGTATCCATTTTCATCAAAGATACCCACACCTCCAGGTTAGTGGCAACGCACGAAGCATCGGAGACTATCCAGGTGCAACTAACCATAGGCAAAACTGCCTTACAGTTTGTAACATGCTACAGACCACCCTCTCAAACTCAGGAACCCCACACAGCCTTCCTGAAGACACTGGAGAGTATGAATGTCTCTCCAAATACCATCATTTTGGGAGACTTCAACTACCCAAACATAGACTGGGAACATTACTCAAGCCCCAACACTCTAGCCCAAAGGTTCTTAGAATTCATAAACTCAAATGCAATGGAACAACTAGTCACCATTCCCACAAGAGGAGACAATATACTAGACCTGATCATCACAAACATGGGGACAAAATGCTCCACACCAGAAGTACATCCCTCTTTGGTAAGATCAGACCATAAATTAATCTCACTGGAAATCCACATCCCGCCCCCACCCCCTGCACAAAAGACCACAGTGAAGAACTTTTCAAAAGCAAACTTCACACTTCTTAAGACTGAAGTGGTATCTTTCAAGGCCCCTGGGCCAGTGGAAACCACAACCCACACTGCTGAATCCTTTGCAAATGCCTTCTATGGGCACCTTCAAGAATGCATGGATCATGCAATCCCAAATAAAACCAAGACCCATTCCCCCAAAGGCAGGCGACCGGTCTGGTGGACCCCAGCCATAAACAAACTTTACAACAGAAGGAGGAAGCTACTACATGACAGAGCAAAATCCCTAAAAGGTAAGGCATCTCTGATCAGTACTAGCAAAAAACTACGATCACTCATAAAATCATCCAAGGCCAACTTTGAGAGAAAAATCGCAAATGACACAAAAGACAATCACAAGGCCTTCTTTAGCTATGTTAGAAACCTGGGTGGAAACTCCCAGATATGCTCAGAGTTAGTCCAAAATGACACAAAATACACTGAACCCACTGACATTGCCAACATTCTGGCAGACAGGTTCAGTGCAAATTTCTCCTCCCCCCCCCCAAAAGGAGAAATAACTATCCCAGCAGAGTGTAGCCTCCCTAACATCTCAGATGCCCAGGTGAGAGCCGCCCTCTCTAAAGCTAAAAACACAGCATCAATGGGACCGGATGGTGTCCCGGGCTGTGTGCTACATGAACTCTAAGAGGAACTAAACCCACACATAAGGCTGCTGTTTAATCTTAGCCTTACCACAGGATTCGTACCCAAAGAGTGGCGTACGGCAACAGTGGTCCCACTTCACAAAGGCGGTGCTTCTACGGACCCTGGAAATTACTGCCCCATAAGCCTGACGAGCCTGGTCTGCAAAGCTATGGAGAGGATCATTATGGAACTCATAAACAAAGACATTGGGGACCTACAGACATTGGATCCTACCCAATTTGGCTTTGTCAAGGGCAGATCCTGCCTTCTGAACTTGGTCAACTTTTTTGAAACAGTCACTAAGGCCATTGATGAGGGTAAGGCAGTTCACACAGCCTACCTTGACCTTGCAAAAGCCTTTGACACAATACCCCACTCGGGCATCATAGACAAACTCACCAGCTTAAATGTAAACCCATATGTCACAAGATGGGTTGCAAACTGGCTCAAGGACAGAACCCACAGGGTCAGAGTTGCTGGAGCTATGTCAGACTCTAAGCCAATCACAAGCGGTGTCCCACAGGGCTCAGTCCTGGGACCCCTCTTGTTCGGCATTTATTTTTCCGAGGTACAGGCAAACATAGGAGGATTGTGGCTGACAAAGTTCGCAGATGACTGCAAACTGGGCGCCATAATTGATACTCCAGCGGACACAAACATCCTTCAGAGAGGCCTCATAGAAACGGATAATTGGTGCCAGAGCCATGGCCTTAAGCTAAACGCCAAAAATGTATAGTCATACCCTTTGGGAAAAACAAGGTACCGACAAATTACCACATAGGCGGTAATCCATTAAGTACGGAAGAGGTAATCAGGGACCTAGGGACCCAGGTTGACAGTAACCTCTCATTTGACACTCACATAGCCAAAGTGGTTAGGAAGACCTTCTATATTGCCCACCTTATCATGAAGGGTTTCACATCTAGATCAAGAGAGGTCATTGTGCCCTGTACTCTTCTCTTATCAGACCAATGATTGAGTACAATGCCCCATTTGGGATGTATCTCACCCGACACCTGCAGCAGTTGGAAAGACCCCAAAAGTTCCTCACCAAGAGGATAAAGGGTCTTAAACATATGTCATATGCTGCCCGACTGAAAAACTCCAGCTCTATTCAGTCGCATACCGCCTACTCAGAGGTGATCTGTGCCTGACGTACAAGGCCATGTCCAATCCTGAATTAATGGACATGCTCCACCTCAGAAAATCTAAATCCATCAGAGCCACGAGAACAAGTGACTTAAACCTCAACACAGAAATAAATAGAACGTGCTGGAGGGACAGATTCATAACCCAGAGGCTCCCTACACTCTGGAACAGAATCCCAGTCCATGTTAGGCAGAGCCCCTCACTGACTCTATTCAAGAGAAATCTCGACGAGTGGATGGGAAATCGTAGGTTTACCCCGGGGGTCATCTCTTTGTCACTACTAGACAGAGGCATAGTAAACTAAACCCTAAAAGGGCGTAGTATTCTCATCCTAAGGGGTGGTGTAGGCCACATACACTCTGGCTAGGCTTATAAATGCCCTAGGGCAGATAGCCTAGTACGAACCTATGAACCTATGAACCTATGAATTCTAGCTGCAAAGAGAGAAAATGCGTGGAGTTGGAGTAGTTATTTTTCAAAAAACAACCACAACATACACAATATTTTTGTCAGAATTTCTGAACCGGATGTAGGAATTTCATCTAGAAAAGAAGGAAATAAAATGAAAGAGATCTACAGGAGTACAAAAGTTTGTTTATTTATTTACTTAACATTTGTTGACCAGGAAAGTCCGACTATGACACAGCCTATTTTTATCGGTGGCCCGGTGAGAAATGCTCCAGATGCATGTCTTTGGAATGTGGGAGGAAATAGAGTACCTGAAGGAAACCCATGTGAATGCAGGGAGGAAATGCAGACTCCACACAGAAGGCACCCCAGCCAACAATTGAACCAGAGCACCTCATTGTGGGAGGTGACAACATTAATCGCTGCACTACTGTGCCACCCAAAAATTGTACAACTTATCATCTGAAGAGTAGCAAGTAAGGGTCCAGTCATGTTGCTTCCCCATTACCAACTCCAGAGAATCAGGAAATAGATACTGGGATACAAGAAGTTCCACCCCATCCATGCAGAAATTAAAGACAATCTAATAAACATTACAATTATACTGATTATGCTGGTACAGGAAATACTGCTGAGCATTTTTAGCTGTAAACACAAAATGGGGAAGACATGCAAGAAAGCAACAGTACTTCAACGATTAAAAAAACAGAAGATGTGTGTGGCATTGCCACTCAATGACTTTGTTTTTCAATGCTTCCAGGGACTTCTGCCAAAGTGTTAACACACCTGTATACTCCTATCCCTATGAAGAAAATCACACCTCATTTCCCTGTAACATAAGTGTGTGTAGCAGCACAGATACTATTTAAAATTGTTTTGGGTGAAGGCAGCACTCCTCCTGAACTGCACATTTTCTTATGAGTTATAAGGTGATAGTGCTGCTATTTTTTTTTCTTTTTTTTTGGTGCTGTCAGCTTGATAAATTGATTACTATGGAAAATAATAATACTATACAAAATTGAAACATGTTCTATCAGGTCCTCTGGAATTGATATTTGCCTGTAACCTGCAAGCAGGCTTCATGCCTCATGAATGGAGAACAGCAAAAGTCATCCTTCTGCACAAAGGTGGGCCACCTACAGACCCTAGAAACTACAGACCCATAAGTGTCACTAGTCTCATATGCAAAGCCATGGAAAGAATTATCATGGAAATTATCAATAATGGAATAGGAAACCTGAAGACACTTGACCTGACCCAATTTGGTTTCATCAAGGGCAGGTCATGCCTACTTAAACTGGTGAACTTCTTTGAGAAGATCACCAAAGCAATGGATGAGGGCAAAATGTTTCACACTGCCTACCTTGACTTTGCCAAGGTATTTGACACAATCCTCCACTTGAGCATTGTTGACAAAGTTAAGAGGTTAGGTACAAACCCTTATGTCACCCAGTGGATAGCCATGTGGCTCACTGAAAGGATCCAGGCCTAACTTTCAACCTCTTAGAGCAAGCAATCTGGGCAAAGCCATAAATAATGAGGGGGCAAATATCCCAAAATAGGGACAATTTTTAAATATTCTTCTTAGAAAAGTGATAGAATAACAGGTTTTGCATTAGCATAAATTTTCTGAAGGGGATGAAATTTGATACTGTAATGTCTATCATTATTTTCTGATTTCAAGTCCTCAAAGATTTGCCAGTAATTTGCCATAAAACCAACATTTTATGAGGAACAGACCAAAAATATGGGGAAAAAATCTGGATATTCTGCAAAAATCTGGACAGTTGAGAGGTGTGGACCCAGTAAGTTAGAATTGGGGAGTCCACCTCTGCAAAAAGGCCAGTCACAAGTGGATCCCTCAGGGATCAGTCCTGGAACTACTTCTTTTTGGCATTTACTTCTCTGAAGTCAAGACCAACATCAATGGCCTCTGGCTGGCTAAATTTGTAAATGATTGAAAATTAGGAACTGTCATTGAATCACCTCTTGACACAAATGTTCTCCAGGAAGGGTTGACACAATCAAACATCTGGTACCAGAGCCATGGACTAAAATTAAATGCCAAGAAGTGCATAATAGTATCCTTCAGGAAGTCACCCACCCCTGGTAACTATCATATTGTCAATACACCCTTAAGAGTTGACCCAGTAGTCAGGGACTTGGGGACTCACATAGACAGTAATCTAGCCTTTGGCCATCATGTGTCTACAATAGAGAGGAAATCATTGTATGTTGTGCAACTCATAAATAAAAGTATGGTATCTAGGTTCTAGGAAGTCATTGTCCCCCTTTATTTGGCATTCATCACATCTATCACTAAGTACAATGCCTCCTTTGGTATATACTTAACCAGGCATACCCAACAGTTGGAACGTCCACAGAGGTTCCTCAATAATAGAATACAGGGTTTAAATAGCATGTCCTATGTAGACTGCCTCAAGGCTCTATCCCTGTATTCTCTCTCTCTCCTATAGGCTGTTGAGGATCGATCTATGCCTGGCATATAAGGCATTGTCAGACCCCACTATGATGGAGCTCCTGCATATCTGCAAAACAAACAGCACCAGAATTATCCATTCTAAAGACTTAAACCTTGCGTTTGATATAAATAAGACCTGCTGGAGAGACAGGTGTGCATCCCAGAGATTACCCCTTCCCTAGAAGAGGCTTCCCCCATCCATGTGAAGCAGAGTTCCTCTCTAACCCAATTTAAGTGTAACTTTAACAACTGGACGGAGAACAGGAAATTCATCCCTGGTATGGCACCTATGTCTCCAATGGACACAGTCAGCCTACAAATGGATCATCTCCCAGGCCCCTGCTTGTAAATGTTTCACCTCCCAAGATCCTGTTTACACTTATCAAGGGTACCAGAACTTGCCAGAGATTTGGGATGGACGACTAGGCTTTAAAAGGCCCGTGTGGTCATTAAACTAGCAAACACATATGAACTATAAAATATTGACATTCTGCAGGATTTTATCAGCATGAACACCTCTTTGCAAACTGATACCTCCACAGATATAGTACTTTGTTTCAGTTATGGCAGAGCAAGGATCACAGATATTAATTCAGCAGCGTGTATATCCCATTATCGAAATTGTACTACATCGAATCAATAAAGGTCGAACTTTATTGATCGAAGTAGTAACATTTCGAATAACGTAAAAAAAAAATCAATAAAAAAACTAACTAGCGTAGGCAGGGGGCAAGCCCCCCTGCACCCCCCCACACACCCCCTACTTAAATATACCAACTCCGAGACCTCACTACATTGAGGTAAATGGAAATCTCCCCCTTACCGAGATTTCTGTTTACCTGCGCAATGTTCTGGACTTTCGACATTGTCGTGCCGACAATATCGTATTCAATATTGTCGGCTTACAACAACGTGAACTAGATCCAATTCAGCACAGTATAAAGTCACTATTTTCAATGCTGAAATGTTTACATTGCAAGAAGTTGTTGCTTTGATTCTTATTATATTTTAATCCAAACTAAGATCATAATGTTTTCTCTGACAAAGAAGGTTATGAATGTTTAAAGCCCATGCATGTTTGTCATTTCATACTTTTATACTAGATTTGTGAATGCTGGTGATGGGGCTGACAGGTTTTCTATAGTTACTACATTAAAAGGTAATAATGCTGGTCAAGCTAGTGTACTGTTGGTCATAGAGTCTGTGAATAATGTTGTTAATATTATTTGAGGTAATGTTTTAACTGAATTCATTACTGCTTTTTCTACTGCAGGTGTGTCACTTGGCATTATTTTATTAGAAGCCAATAACGTTTGTCAAGTTAGTGATGTGCTTGTTAGAGAGTCTGTGAATAATGTGACTGACAGCTTCCAGGATGACATTTTATCTGAAACCATCACTGCTCCAGTTAGTATTATTTCATAAGGAGTCAGTGATGGTTATCATGTCATTGCTATGTTTGTCAGTCTATGAACAAAATGGCTGAGAATTTTGGGGTGTGGTTTCCTCTAAAGCCACTAAAGCAACCCATCATGTATGGCAGCTGTGAATGCCACCAATACAGTGGTCATCACAAATTATGTAAGTCATTTTCCTTTTGCAGGTAAAGACACCATAATATGGGTTACCATAACTGATACTTTACATGCTAATGACCGTTTGTCTAATGCTGATGACCATAATAGTTTTATAGCTGAGTTGTCATTAAACAATTGGCATCAGATATCCTAAATGTCAGTTCTGAATTAACAAAGGTCACTAATATTATAAACAAGAACCTTTCTGGTTCTTGGACTGTTATTTTTCAGATTTTTAATAGGATTACATGTTTTGGATGCATTCAAAGCACTGATCTTGAAAAAAGTTTTACTTTTGTGCTATCTGGTCGGGCTAAAACAGAAAAAAAGCATGATCAAATTAAGTTATTTATTAGTAAAAATGAATTCCCATTATTTATTTTATGACTTATCTATGAGTGTGACTGAAACCTGTCCATTTAAGCATGCCAATACATTTATCCCCACATTACCACTCACTAAACAAGTATCTGAATTAACCTGTGAGGCTGATATTAAGGTTTGATTAGACAATCCACCAAATAAAAAGTTCTTCAACTTTACTAAGGAAGAGAATATGACTATGCATAGTCTAAGCCACACCAAGGATGTAAAAATTGTGAAAGCAGATAAGGAGGTAAGGAGTAATACTGATCAGTACAGAAGGACACATTTCTAAATCTGTGGAAGTAGTAATGATCCGAATTCTTATAAACTAATGGCATGTGTTGATAAAAATAAGACCTATAAATACATTGATTCAGCCTTGAAAGAATTACTGAATTCTGACAGGATTTTTTTTGTCTTGTAAAATGCTTCTGTTCAGAATTCCACATTTCCAATATCGTCAGTATTCTGAAAAATACATAAATATACCAATGAACCCCCATTTTTACCCAGTAGTTTAATCCATAGATTTTTTTCTAAAACTGGACCATTTGGTTATGCCAACAGACAAGGTTTTATGGGGAATAACAGATAACAGTAGAAAATATGTGAAGGATTCTGGCACTTTTTGGAGCTAATGTAGAATGTGATTTTGGTAGTGGAATGTTTGTTAGTCATCCTTGATGTGAACGACCTCTGAAAAGAAAAAACACAACGTGTGAAGCATCAAGATGGTGAGGAAACACCTGTATTGTATTCATTTTGTCAACCGACTTATTATAGATGATATTTCAGGATTTCTGGAATTTTTTTTTTTAAATAATGTTTTAATCTTCGATAAAATGTGCTATAGGAAAATCATTAGGCTTGCCATGGAGAAAACTATCACCTCCACATCTGGTCGTCTCGAACTGGGAATTGCAAGTTGAATATGGTAGTCCATTCTGGGGTTTTATCTGGTTCTAAATTTACTACATAGATGATGACATTCTATAAATGAATAAAATGTTTACTTACTGAATTTACCAGATTATTTGATCTTGCTGATGACACTATCTTCATAGACCATCTCATTAAAAAGTGCATTTGCATAAGTTGCACTTACCCATAACAGTACATGTTAGAATTCCGGACTGCTGCAGCTACCTTTGGACTATATGGGTTGTTTACCTTCCTAGAAAACAACAATCATTCAGCTTCATTAAACTGTGCTTCCCCAACACACACACACACATACACACACACACTCACACACACACACACACACACACACACACACACACACACACACACACACACACACACACACACACACAAAATCTTCACTCTGACTGCTAAGTGGCTAGCCACAAGGAAGGAAAACAGCAGTTAGACTTTCTTACCTATATATATATATATATATATATATATATATATATATATGGTTTCACTTCATATACTGTAAATGCCGAAATATCGAATTTCAGCATTTCAAGAACTATGAACATACGCAAACAAATTTCTGGTTAAAGGCTTATAGTGCCTGCATATTTGAACTGTTTCTTACTGAAATTGGTACACCTTGTTTGCTGTAGCATAGACTAGATCCAGGCCTGCTGAATCTAGCTTTGTTTCAATGCTTGTTGTTTGTTTGCTTGTTATTTCCCTGAAACGCTAATTCTACCTAAAACGCGGATTTTCAGCGCTTCTGTGAATCCCTAGTGATATCTGCATTGCTTACTGTACTTATTTCCTTGTTTCACTTGAAAGAAAGTTACTGTTTGTCATTTTTGCATTTAAGTTACCTGTAACACATTGCATTTAAGTTACCTGGCACTTGCTCACTAAAGCAATTATATAAGTCAGCACTAAAAAATTAAAAGCACTACACCCTCACAAACTCCCCATTGAGTACGTTGTTCCCTACTGGCCCTTTTTTCAGTTATAAAGGAATTCCCAATACTATTCTAGCATGTCCAAAGGTCAGTTGTCAATCTCCTCTCAGGTCCAGCTGGTGAATCTGGGAATCTTGAGGCAATGTTACAACTGCCTCATGTACACAGAAAACCCTCTCCTCCTCCCAACAAATTCTAACACATGTGAGAGATGCAACCATATAGCCATACTGGAGGCTAAGCTCTCTCAACACAGTACTGGCATAACCAGTCAGGAGGAGAAGGAAACCACACTCACTACAATTCCAGTCTCACATAGACCTACCACGACAGCAAACCAAACACATAAACACACAAAAACATACTCGGAGGCTCTAAATAAAAATCTGCCTAAGCAGCAGAGACCTCCAAAGCAGACACCCAAGCAACCACTACCCCAAAACAAAACACGTGCAACACATAGCTCACAAAGCCAGTGTGCTGAACAGTCACAGCCCTTAAGGCTAAACAACACACCTGATACACTTGTAATAGGTGACTCTATCGTCAGGCACACTGACGTCCCGCTCACCAGGCTGAACAAGGAGAAGGTCACGGTGAGCTGCCTGTCAGGCGCTAGGATCCGCCACATAACACAAGTACTCAGGTCACTCCAAGGCAAGTACAAATATGACTCAGTCATTGTCCATGCTGGTGTGATTGACCTGAGGCGTACCTCCCTGGACTACATGAAAAGAGACATAGAGGAGCTCTCTGAGCATGTAGCCCAGGCCGGTATGACCCTGACCTTGAGTAGCATCTTACCATCACCAAGAATGATGCCACAATATGAAGACAAGATGATCAATTTCAACAATTGGCTTAAGTATTGGTGTCATTCAAAGGGGATCCAATGCCTGTCAGCCTGGGATGACATGCTCGACAAGCCACGATGCTTCGCTAGGGACGGCTTGCACCTGTCACCCCTGGGCTTTCGGATATTGGCAAAGGCTCTTGCTACCCCCATAGTGCCTTTTTTAGGCAAGGCTCGAAAGACAAACCCACCTCCATAGGTATCACAAGGGATAAGAAACTAAGAGTAATGCTACTCAACGCCAGAAGTCTAAACCTCAAGATGCATGCACTCGAAACTCTCCTTAGCATGGAGAACATCGATATCTGTGCAGTAACAGAAACCTGGTTCAAGGCTCCCGAGAGCACCCCAGCACTACCAGGTTATACCTCATACCATGCTTTTCGGCCCCAAAACTTGGACCGAACTACAAAAGGAGGGGGAGTATCAATACTCGTCAAAGATACCCACACCTCCAGGTTGGTGGCACAGCACGAAGCATCAGAGACTATCCATGTGCAACTAAAAGTGGGTAAAACTGCCTTCCAGTTTATAGCCTGCTACAGACCACCCTCCCAAACCCAGGAACCCTACTCGGCCTTCCTGAGAACACTGGAAAATATGAAGGTCTCTCCAAACACCATTATATTGGGTGACTTCAACTACCCAAATATAGACTGGGAGCATTGCTCTAGCTCCAACACCCTAGCCCAAAGGTTCCTAGAATTTATAAACTCAAATGCTATGGAACAACTTGTTACCACTCCCACAAGAGGGGAAAACATACTGGACCTGATCATCACCAACATGGGGACTCTATGCTCCAGACCAGAAGTGTATCCCTCACTGGTAAGATCAGACCATAAACTAATCTCACTGGATATTCACATCCAGACTCTACCCCCTGCCCTGAAAACCACAGTGAAAAACTTCTCTAAAGCAAATTTCACACTCCTCAAAACCAAAGTGGAATCCTTTAAAGCCCCCGGGCCTGTGGAAAATACGACCCAGACCACAGAATCCTTTATAAACGCATTCTATGAACACCTTCAGGAATGCATGGATCTTGCAATCCCAAATAAAACCAAGACCCAATCCTCCAAAGGCAGACGTCCTGTCTGGTGGACCCCAGCCATAAACAAACTATACAATAGAAGGAGGAAGCTACTACATGATAGAGCAAAATCCCAAAAAGGGAAGGCATCTCTGATCAGTATTAGCAAAAAACTACCGGCACTCATAAAATCGTCTAAGGCCAGCTTCGAGAGAAAAATTGCACAGGACACTAAGGATAATCACAAGGCTTTCTTTAGTTATGTTAGGAACCTGGGTGGGAATTCCCAGATATGCTCAGAATTAGTCCAAAATGACAAAAAATACACCGAACCCACAGGCATTGCCAACATCCTAGCTGACAGGTTCAGCGCAAAGCCCCCCCCCACCAAAAGGGCAAATATCTATCCCAGCAGAGTGCTGCCCCCCTGACATCTCAGATACTCAAGTAAGAGCTGCCCTCTCCAAAGCAAAAAACACAGCATCAGTGGGACCAGACGGTGTCCCGGGCTGCGTCCTACATAAACTCCAAGAAGAGCTAAACCCAAACATAAAACTACTGTTCAATCTCAGCC